>NC_063354.1:44185485-44210649 GCF_021869965.1 Rhincodon typus | reverse complement strand
GGTAGGGGATTTCAGTGGGTGGGGGCCAGTGGAGAGTTGGATCAATGGGATAGGGTAAATGGGGATTTGGTATGTGGGGGTTAGTGGTAGGGGGTTCAGTTGGGGAGGTCAGTGGGTGGGGACAGTGGGATAGGGTCTGTGGGATAGGGTCAGTGGGTGGGTCAGTGGTAGGGCTTTTCAGTGGGGGAGGTTAGTGGAGAGTTGGGTCAGTGGGATAGGGTCAGTAGGGGGTCGGTGATGGGGTGTCAGTGGAGAGTGTTTCAGTAGGGGGTCAGATCATAGGGGTTCTGTAGGGTGGGGGTTCAGTAGGGTAATGCTAGGTGATTGGGGAGGGGGTGGGGGGGTTGGGGTTGCAGTTGGTTGTTGGAATGGGCCTCATGCCTCATTCCTTCCAAGCTCACCTTGTGAATGCCTCCAAGCTGGCTCCCCAAAGCTGCAGAGGTTAAAGGTCAGAAACAATGGGATCATTCCCTTAATTGGCCCCTTAGGGTGCCATAACTGCTCTCTGTTTGGGAGGTTCATCCTTCGCCCTGCCCTCCAACGGCAAAATGCACCACACCCTCTCCATCAAGTCCCAACCGCTCTGTCAGCTGCATATAGCAAGTCACAACCTGCCTTTATGTAGCACATTTAATGTGAAAGTTGTCCCGAGGCCCTTTGTAGGAGTGTTGTCACCGAGCCACAGATGGAAAAAGGTGGTGTGTGGGGGCGGGGGGGTATGGTCCAAGAGAGAAGTGGTCAGGCAGATCATTCAAGTAGAGGAGAGAGAGGCACAGCATTTTAGCGAGCAACTTCCAGAAATTGTGATGAAGATGAATGAAGGTATAGTCAAGGTTGAAGGGACGAAGGAAATGGGGACAATGCCAATTGGAGGAATGTAGAGTCACAAAGGGCTGTAGGGCTGATGAAAGCTGCAGGGGGATTGAGGACCAGAGATGTTTGAACACGAGGATGAGAATTTTAAATTTAATAACCTTCAAAGGAAAAACTAGAAGATCAAAACAAGTAACTTTGGGAGTCAGTGTGGCTGTACAGGTGAAATGAGAAATTCCTGAGAAAGTGTGGTGGTGACTCAGTGATGATGAGCAATATAAAATGGGGTTTTGATGGTTTGGGTGTGTGTCCTGCACTCTATGATGCAAACTGGCCAGTGTATTCCCAGAATAATCTACTTTTACTTATGATTTACAGTTTTGCAGTTCTCCATACTTTCACAATGACAGAAATAAAATTACCAATGAATGAATAATGTGCATGAATCACAGAAGGTAGGTCTGCAGGTACAACAAGTAATTAGGAAGGCAAATGGAATTTTGTCCTTCATTGCTAAAGGGATTGAGATTAAAAGCAGAGGGGTTATGTTGCAGCTGTACAAGGTGCTGGTGAGGCCACACCTAGAGTACTGTGTGCAGTTTTGGTCTCCTTACTTGAGAAAGGATGTACTGGCACTGGAGGGGGTGCAAAGGAGGTTCACTAGGTTGATTCCGGAGTTGAGGGGGTTGGCTTATGAGGAGAGACTGAGTAGATTGGGATTATATTCATTGGAATTCAGAAGATTGAGGGGGGATCTTATAGAAACATATAAAATTATGAAGGGAATAGATAAGATAGAAGTAGAGAGGATGTTTCCACTAGCAGGTGAAGCTAGGACAAGAGGGCATAGCCTCAAGATTAGAGGGAGCAGATTTAGGACTGAACTGAGAAGGAATTTCTTCACCCAGAGGGTTGTTAATCTATGGAATTCCTTGCCCAGTGAAGTAGTTGACGCTACTTCAGTAAATGCTTTTAAAAAAAAGGTAGAATTTTTTTGAACAATAAAGTAATTAAGGGATATGGTGAGAACGTGGGTAAGTGGATCTGAGTCCATGAAAGGATCAGCCATGATCTTATTGAATGGCGGAGCAGGCTCGAAGAGCCAGACGGCGTACTCCTGCTCCTAGTTCTTGTGTTCTTGTGGCAGCAGTGATGTATGAAGACAGATCGGATCAGTTATGACTATATTCACTGGAGTTTAGAAGAATGAGAAACAATCTCATAGAAATCTATAAAATTCCAACCGGATTAGACAGGATAAATGCAGGATGTTCCCAGTGACCAGGGGTCACAGTTTAAGGATACAAATTAGGCCATTTTGTGCTGAGATAAGGAGAAATTTCTTCATCCAGAGAGTGATGAGTCTGTGGAATTTTCTGCCACAGAAGGTTGTTGAGGCCAGAACATTGAATGGTTTCAAGAAGGAGTTAGATACAGTTCTTAGGGTTAAAGGGGTCAAAGGATATGGGGAGAAAGAGGAACAGGGGCTTGAGTTGGATGTTCAGCCCTGATTACATTGAATGGTGAAGCAGGCTTGAAGGGCTGAATGGCCCATTCCTGCTCCTGTTTTCTATGTTTCTAAATGACTAAATGTTTAGAGCCTTAATGATGAGGCAGAACCATGACCAAGAAGGAAGCAAGTCCTGAAGTCCTGATCTCACTCCTTTGTGGGATGTCCTAGCCCAAATATCAGTAGGTCAAGAATCAGCCTGTATGCTAACATGAAGACCCGTGATAGAAGGTCATGACCCTGAGGAGACATCACCTTTGCCTTAGGGGCAGCCAACAAACGACGAATCTCCTCCAGCTCACAATCCTCCAATGTATCTGTCATTCCTCTCATTGTTGAATGTTGAGCATGGCTTGACCATAAGCGTTTGTGCCTTCGGTTACCTCATTCTGAGCTCTGAATTCCTTCCCTACATCTGTCTGCCTCTCTAGCCCACTTTCCTCCTCTAAGTAACTCCATAAAACCTACCACTTTGAACAAAAGTTTGATCACATCTCCCTGTGTGGCTGTGGGCCATGTTTTATTTAATAACGGTCATAAGTAGTATGGTTTCATTATATTAAAGGTGCCTTATGAATATGTATTTTATGCTAAAATTTGGGGACAAATGTTGCGTAAATATCCATGGTAGACATAAAGTCAAGGCATGATCTCAGTAGGTGTTTGCTTGGATTTAATTTGTGCTGCTGCTTTGTGTGCTCGGGATTTCACTGCACACACAATGTACAGGGCTAGTTAGCGTGTCTGTAAAAGTGACCTTTATCATTGTAACAAATCTTTTTGGTACAGAGTCCGTTTCGACTGACAAAGGTGATCCTGTGAAACCTGTCATACTTCAGCCACTCCGAGTGAATTTGCACATCAGAGAACCATTCCTACAGTGTGAGTGCAAATTATTCACTTCCACACTGATCGAGTATTCCACATAAATGTTGTAGCATTAAGATCCAGCTAATACCCGTCTTCCGAATTCAGAAATGCACTTCCCAACATTTGTGATTGCAGATCTATAAAACGTTCTCGTTATTCAGCAGAATAAGGGTCACGTTCTGTGTAACTGTATAGGGTCACTGTTTATTCAGGGTAAAAGTTTATTTCTTCATCTTTTCATGGGAGGTGGATGTTTCTAGTGATACCAGCAAGTGTTGACCATCCCTAAATGCCCTTGAGCTGAGTGGTTTGCAAGTTTCATGTAGACCAGACAAGATTAAGGCCAGAAGATTTCCTTCCCTAAAGGATATTAGCGAGACAGATTGTGAGATGATTGCGTTATGGTACTTGCCAGTGAAACTAGTTTTCAGTTACAGATTTATTAATTGAATTTAAATTCTGCCAGCTGCTGTAGGGAGATATGAACCATATCCCTGAGCCTCTGGATTGCTAATTCAGTGACATTACTACCACCTCTGTGTCTCCCCAGTCACAAACTGTACCGAGTTATAGAGTCACACAGCATGGAAACAGACCCTTCAGCCCAACCCGTCCACGCTGACTATAATCCCAAACTAAAGTAGTTCCACCTGCCTGCGCTTGGCAAATATCCCTCCAAACATTTCTTATTCATGAATTTATCCAAATTTCTTTTAAACAGTGTAACTGTACACGCATCCACCACTTCCTCTGGAAGTTCACTCCACACACAAGCCACTCACACAAAAATTGTCCCCGATGTCTTTTTACATTTTTTCTCCTCTCACCTTAATTGTATGCCTCCACTCTTCAAATCCCCCAGCCTAGGGAAAAGACACCTGCCGTTCACCTTATCTATACCCATCGTTACTGTTTGTTCAGAGCAGAGTGGAGCATTACTGACTGCACAGTTATACAAGTTCCCAATCGTCTGTCTGTCTCTGCAGGGTGCTCGCAGCTGAGTTTTGATGTCAACACGGCACACCGATTCCTCTCCCTCTCCAAAGGTAACCGTCGAGTTTCCCACAAGGACACGCAGAAATACCCGATACACACTGACCGCTTTGAGAAGGAGTGGCAGGTGATGTGCCGTGAGAGTTTCAGCAGTGGCCAGCATTACTGGGAGGTGCTGATCAGCAGTCAGTGGGTCTACCTCGGAGTTACTTACAGAAAAATCAGCAGACGGGATGCTTCCGCCTTGATCGGCAGGAACAGTGTCTCCTGGGCCCTGCAACTCTTCGACAAGAGCTATTCGGCTTGGCACGCCAACCAGGAGGTCAAACTGCAACCAGCAGCCTACAGTCGGATTGGGGTCCACCTGGACTACACCGCTGGGACCCTGACGTTTTACGGCATCACCGATACCATGACTCCGATCCACACTTTCCAGTCGGTCTTTACTGAGCCGTTGTATCCTGTCATTTGGGTGGGGGAGGATGTTGTTGCAACACTCTGCTGCCTCCGTGAGGATAGAGGCCCCTTTTCCAGAACAACACGGGATGAATATGGGAAATAAAATAAAGGCATTTATATATAGCACCTTTCACGACCCCAGGATGTCCCAAAGCATTCCACAGCCAACAAAGTCCTTTCCAAGTCCTTTCGCACTGCAGGAAACATGGCAGCAGAGCAAAGGAAGATCCCAGAAATAGCTGCATGATACTGTCAGATAATTTTGTGACTTGAGGGATATAAATTGGTTCTGACACCCCCTTTCTTTGCTAAATAGAACCTGTGTGATCCTCAGTGTCGATTTGAGAGAGAGGGGAGTTTGTGCCCGAGCCCTGTGTAGGTGCGATGTGATTCATGACTTTTGGGTTATTTATTTCTGGGTTATTTTGGCGGGGTTGTTGTGAGGGGGGTTTGTGGGGGGCACGGGGGTGTTCCCTGGACCTTCTGACAGTTGATTTGGTGTTGCATCTAACAGTAAACAGGTTTTTGGTGGAGGAATACACCATGTGGTAGCATGGGATTTTCTTAAAAGCCATCCCAAGACTTGATTTGGGATCTTGTAAAATGGGAACTTGTGACTGGAAAGTTTTGAGAAGAAACAGTCCAGATTTCAATGACAATGGAAAAAGCTGACTAAGCCTCAGCCATCCCAATTAAACATTTGCTGGAATTAGAGTGCATAAGCACCTATTCATGTGACCCTTGGATTGGGTGCTGGCTGGGGGGCAATCAGGTTTGTTTGACAGGTCAACTCGTAATAGATCCTTCGGTCCAACCAGTCCATGCCAACCATAATCCCAAACTAAACTAGTCCCACCTGCCTGCACTTGGCCTCTTTCCATCCAAAATTTCTTATTGATGTCTTTATCTAAATGTCTTTTAAACATTGTAACTGTGCCTGCATCCACCACTTCCTCTAGAAGTTTGTTCCACACATGAATCACTCTCTGTGTAAAAACGTTGTCCCTCATGTCTTTTTAAATCTTTCTCCTCTCACTTTAAAAATATGCCCCTTGGTCTTGAAATCCCTCACCCGAGGGAAAAGGCACCTGCCATTCACCTTACCTATAACCATTATTATTTTATAAACTTCTATAAAGTCACCCCTTAACTTCCTACACTCTAGTGAAAAAATTCCCAGCAAAGAGGAAACATTTTCTGTTGTTAAACAGGACTCTAGGAGAGTACAGACTTGCAGCCAGAGTTGGAAGTCAGTGTGCAGCAAAGTTTTGTAGCTAAAAGTTGCAAAGAATCCAAAAGACAAAAAGGAAAGGAGGGTCTTGCTATTTTTTCCTTGCAATCGAATGAAATAAATGATGTATGTCCATAACTCCTGCTCTGTATGTTCACACACTGTTGTTAATAAACCTAATGATTCATATCCAGTTTCATCTCTTGAAAGTCTTTTCTGGTGACTGAAAGTTTGCTGAAGGGTTTACGTGCTCAAGGCATGGTGTCGAGTTCCAATCACAAGCAGTAGTCACTGTGTTATACTGCAGGTAAATGAAAGAAGTGCTTGTAATTATATATCGCTCTTCACAACCACTGACATCTGAAAGTACTTCACAACCAGTGAAGTATATTTTCTGAATTGTAGTCACAGTTATAGGGGATACAACAGCCAATTAGTGCAAACTCCCACAAACAGCAAAAAAAGTATGTTTGTGCAATTCTTGAGAGATAAATATTGACCAAGACGCCAGGGAGAGTGTCCTTGATAACACAGTGTGGAGCTGGATGAACACAGCAGCCCAGGCAGCATCAGAGGAGCAGGAAAGCTGAAATTTTGGATCGGGACCCATCTTTTGAAGAAGGGTCCCGGCCTGAAACGTCAGCTTTCCTGCTCCTCTGATGCTGCCTGTCCTGCTGTGTACCTCCAGCTCCACACTGTGTTATCTCAGACTCCAGCATCGGCAGTTCCTACTATCTTTGAGGGAGAGCTCCCTTGCTGTTTGAAAACTGCCATGGGATCTTTTATATCCTTATGAAACGGCAGATTTGGATTTGGTTTAATGTGCCTTCTGAAAGGTGGCACTAGAAACAGCGCAGTGCTCCTTTAACCCTGTGCTGGTATGACAGCAGCTTGACAGAGAGAGAGAGAGTGCTAGCACTGAGCCATTGATGTGTATAAAACACTTGTGTACCTATACGTTTTCTCTCTCTCTCTGTCACACGAATTCTGTATCACGCCTACACTGAACATGTTGCATTGGCATGTCTAAGTTTGCGAAGTGTGAGCAATCTTAAATCAACAACAGTTCTCAGGATAGCAATACCCTTTCCTGCCTGACTTGTGTGCTCAGGCCACAGATAGTTCGGTTGCCTCTCTCTCTGTCTCCGCTTGGCCAAGCAGTGCCTGTGACAGGAGAGTGATTTGCGTTTTGTGACAACATCTGATGAAGATTCTCGAGAATCAAAGCCTTCGACTGTTGCCGCTCGGTTCAATGTCTCGCTTCTGCCTTTTCCCAACAGTGAGAGCCCAGATCCCCTTTCAGAGCGGTGTGCAACTAGTTAGTAACAGAATGTATCAGGCAGATGATTCACAGAGAGAATGCAGGTCGAGGGAACACAGGAACAACAATTCATGATTATACAGCACCTTCAGTGGGGTCAAGAATCCCCAGTCACTTCACAGGAGTGTTATAAAGCTGCATCTCCCATCACCACATTGGGACAGGAAGTCTGTGCCACTGCTGTCAACATGTGCATCTGGAACTAAAGGCATTTGTGCCACATGAGGCTTGCAGCAAACTTGCATTCATACTCCTTCTGCCCACTCTAATCCCCATTCCAGTCCCTGTCCAAACTCCCTATTCTAGAGCCACTCCACTCTAGTGTCCAGCTCCAATATGGTCCCCATCCCCACTTGCACCCATCCCTTATACACTGCCCAGCCCTGCTCAGCACAGTGACCGGAATGCCAAGGCAGATTGTGACCAGATGCAAGTCTATGTCTCTTTTATGTCCCAGTTTTGAATCTGCGTGACAATATAATTGTGAGACGTAGTTAGTTACTGAACCATTGGGAAACTCATTTTGTAATAGTTAGGGCCATCATGATGTTACTGAAACAGCCCGGGCCATCACTCAAGCCAACCTCCCAGCCATTGACTCCATCTACACTTCTCATTGTCGCAGAAAAGCAGCTAACATTGTCAAAAAGCCCTCCCACCCCAGTTATACTCTCTTCCATCAGGCAGAAGACATAAAAGCTTAAACACATGTACCAACAGGTTCAAGAACAGCTTCTTCCCTGCTGTTATTAGACTTCTGAATGGACCTCTCTAATTTCAAATCTAATGTTGACCTTGCCTTTATATCTCTCCTGTACAGCCAAAACTCTGCATGCCTCGCTTTGTTCAATCAGCCTATGATCTGTACGAGTTTGTATGTTATGATCTGCCTGTACTGCTTGCAAAACAAAACTTTTCACTGTACTTAGGTACACATGACAACAATGAATCAAATCCAAAGGTGGTACCTCTGGCAGTGAGCTCCCAGGGACTGCGTGGGCAGTGATCATGGAAGAGGTAGAGGAGGAATGTTACGACAGAAACTATTTTAACACCGCGCCACAATGAGATGTTGGAGACCACAACCAAAAGCTTGGTTAAAAAGAAGAGATTTTAATGAACGTTTTGTAGAGGTGCGGAAGGAAATCTTCAAGTTTAGGGCCCGGTCAACTGAAGGCTTGGCCAATAATGACAGCAGAACTAACATCAGTGATATTCAGGTGGATAGAGATTTTGGAGGGTTGTAGGGTTGGGATAGATGACAGAGGTAAGGATAGGTGAGGCAACGGACACATTTGAAAACAAGGAAGAGAATTTTAAAATGGAGGAGTTACTTAATTGGGAACCACAGTAGCAATTAGCAAAGAGCCTGATTGTTGGGTTGGTGTGAGTAAGGACACAGGGTTTTGGATAAACTGTAATATTATGGCACATTACTCAGAAGTGCTTGGAATGGTTAGATCTAAAAGTAACAACAGTGTGAATGAGGGTTTCAGCAGGGAGTGATCCGAGATGGACAAAGTCAGGAAATGTTAGGGAAGTGCACAGGAAGTGATGGCAGGAATATATGGTTGTAAACTCGCCTTGGGTGACAAATATGGCACTGAGGTTCTGAACAGTCTGGTTCAGCCTCAGAACATTGGGGAGAGGGATGAGTTAGTGGCTGGGGAACAGCAGAATCGAAGAGAATGGTCAGAGTTTTAACTTTGGCTCCAATGGCAGTGTCAGCTGACTGGCAGATTGAAAACCCGCACAGTCACGGACCACTAATACCTTCCATTCAGGTTTACTAACCAAGGGGAGTGGATTATGACCCACATGTGACTGTGCAATCCTCTCCTTGGCACAAGTTGGCTCTGATAGACCTCAAGTCTATCATGTGATAAAGTACATGTGACTAAAAAAACCCCTGCAAAATAGAATGTTAAAGCAACAGTGAAGGGAGGGAAGTAAGCTCAAGTCATTAGAGTCCTATCAGATGATAGGGCTGCTCTGTCATTATAGAGGGACAACTGGTGGTGGTTTAACCTGAAGATCACCATACTACAGAGGTGAGAGGCAAGGTGGAGAAGGAGAGACCTTCATGGTAAACTCAGGCATGGCCTCATGCTGTTGGCATCTCTCAGTGTTGTGTAAACCAGCTGCCCAGTCACAGAATCTCTACAGTGTGGAAACAGGCCAATCAGCCCATCAATTCCTCACCAACCCAACAAAGAGCATCCCAACTTGACCCACCACCCTACCATACCTTATCCCTGCATTTCCCATGGCTAACCCAGCTAGACTACACATCCCTGGACACTATGGGGCAATTTAGCATGGCCAATCCAACTAACCTACACATCCCTGGACACCATAGGGCAATTTCCCACAGCCAATCCACCCTACCCTGCCCTGCACATCTTTGGAATGTGGGGGAAATCGGAGCACCCAGAGGAAACCCACACAGACATGGGGAGAATGTGCAAACTCCACACAGACAGTCGCCTGAGGGTGGAATTGAACCCATGTCCCTGGCACTGTGAGGCAGAGGCGCTAACCACTGAGCCACCATGCCTCCCTAACCAGTCACTAACCAACCTCGGAATGAAAAGTGAAGTTAGTGTGAGGAGATGGTTTGGATAGTTTAAAACCACTGGATAT
This sequence comes from Rhincodon typus, assembly GCF_021869965.1. Classification (NCBI taxonomy): domain Eukaryota; kingdom Metazoa; phylum Chordata; class Chondrichthyes; order Orectolobiformes; family Rhincodontidae; genus Rhincodon; species Rhincodon typus. The sequence continues at coordinate 44,200,809 of NC_063354.1, read as the reverse complement.
TATTTCCTACAGCTTCCCTGGTGGCCCAGCAAGGTACTGCATCCAATAGAGCTGAAGTTTGTAAGGTCGCAGTTTAGATGAAAGCAAAATACTGCGGATTGCGGAGGTCTGAAATAAAAGCAGCGTTTTTATCCTTGTTTAGGTTTTTAGTTGGCATCAGATTGAATGAATGAATGCCTTCTCTTCCTCCCCCTGCACCTATCTTCTTCCTTTCTTTACTTTTCCTGGTTCACAATTGCACTTTCGCAACATGAGTCTGACCCTAGTTCCCTCTCAGTAGTGACAACACCATCTTCCTTAGTCCGATCATTAGCAGCAATGTGAAAATGAAAAAGTTAAACCATTTCAGCCTCATCCACATTGCAGTAAATTTACCATCATCGTAACTGCATCGATATGCCCCAGACCAGAACTTGGATAAATGCTCCAATGACTATGGGAGCCGCTAGTGGTTAATTTTCTTCTTCCTTAGTTTGACTGGAATAGCATTGCAATGATACATAAACAGAGAAAGGCCAATATTTCCTTTCAATAAATGTTAATTTATTACATCTTTGGGTAAACATCCTATTATCATTGGATGAAGAGTCCAGGCCCGAAACATCAACTCTCCCGCTCCTCTGATCCTGTCTGACCTGCTGTGTTCCTCCACCTCCACACTGTATTGATCCCATTATCATTCCTAACAGCAATATTAAACCAATCTGTTTATAATGCTCTGGACTTGTTCTAGCTCTCTTTCTGTGGGACAACTGCACTGTTGGATGTGCTGCTTTTCAGCTGAACTGAGGACCCATCATCTTGGGAAAAGATCCCAAGGCAGTGTTTCAAAGAACAAGGCAGTTACCCTCAGTGTCCCCATCAATATTCACCCTCAACCAACATCTAAATAAAAAACTCAATGGTCTTATCGTTGTAAATGCAGCTCAGACCATCACGGAAGCCAATTCCCCATGCATGGTCTCCATTTACACGTTGCTGCAGAAAGGCAGCCAACTTCATCAAAGACCCCTCCCACCCTGTAACACTCTCTTCCTCAGGCCGAAGATATTGAAGCTTGAACACGCACCAACAGATTCAAGAACAGCTACTTCCCTGCTGTTATTAGACTGCTGAACGGATCTCTCTAATTTCAAATCTAATGTTGATCTTGCACCTCCTGTGCAGCTGTCACCTTGTATGTCCTGTCTAAACACCCTATGATCTGTACGTCCTCATTTGCTGTGATCTACCTGTACTGCTCGCAGAACAGAACTTTTCACTGTACTTAGGTACGTGACAACAATAAATAAATCAAATAAATATTGGCACCATATTGCCCTTTGTGGGAACTTGCTATGGGCTAATTAATGGTATTATTTTCTGTATTACAGCAGTGACTGAGTATAGTTCAAAAATCTTTCATTAGCTATAAAGCACTTCGACATAGCCAGTGTTTGTGAAAAGCGCTATGTAGAACTTTTTTTTAAAATCAGGATCACATTCGCAGTCTGCAAGTCCTTTGATGTTATTAACTTTGCCCTAAGATCATTAAGAGAGAAGGTTTGTCCTCATTGCCTTTCTGTCATAAATGTACAGTATCTTTCTTGAAGCTGGTGGAATCCTGTGCGGCTGTCAGATTGTTGAAACTCAGAAAACAGGAGGAGATGAAATCAATGCCTCTTTAAGCCTTTACTATACAGCTAACAGACAGACACAGATGTCATTCCAATAAAAACCTACAGGAATGTTGGTAGCTGGCTTGTGAAACTGGATGTCAAGTATGGGTGGAGTTCCTATGAAATGAGAAGTTTTTAAATTTTCTTTAGAAATGAGGTTTAAAGCAGATAAATAAAAGAGGAGTTATATAGGTGTTGAGAAATCTCGAGTTATTCAATATATCCACTGTATTTGCTTGGAGATATATCTTTGTGAATCATTAACTTAACTTTCAGGACTGATTCCAAGTTTCTCTTTCAGTTCTCTGCTTGCCCGGACTTGGTGAGGGTTGGGTTTTCTCTCTCTCTCTCGTTCCCTGAGGAATGGCGATGTCGAAAGTCTCCATCTCTGAAGCCAAGTTAGCCTGCGCGATCTGCCTGGATCTCCTGAAGTCCCCTGCTACCATTCCCTGCGGGCACAACTTCTGCATGGAGTGCATCGGAAGATGCTGGCATCCGGAAGGGGGTTCAGAGACTTTTAGGTGCCCTCAGTGCCGGGAAACATTCAGCTCCAGGCCCTCCCTCTCCAAGAACACCATCCTGTGTGAGATAGTGGAGGACTTGTCTCATGCTGACCCAGTTTGTGCCTCAAAGGAGGCTGTGGGCTCCCAGGGTGTGCTGTGTGACTTCTGCACTGATGAGAAGCTAAAGGCCGTCAAGTCATGTGTGGTCTGCATGGCTTCATACTGCGAGGTGCACCTACAACCCCATAGCAACAACCCGGTCTTCAGCGATCACCGACTCATCGATCCGGTCAGGGACATCGAGAGGAGGAAATGTCCCACCCATCGGAAACCCTTGGAGGTTTTCTGCAGGACTGATCAGAAATGTGTCTGCTGTTTGTGTGCCATCAATGAACACAGGCAACATGAGACCGTGTCTGTGGAAGAGCAAGTGAGCGAACTGAAGGTACGGCAAACATTGTTTCCAAACAAAAAATGCACTGTGTACAAACATACAGCCTGGCAGGTACTGACTTGAAAGAGGGAAGGCAGGGTAACAGTTGCTTACTGAGTTGAAATCATTCTTTTTGATACTTTCTACGTGCTACCTATTACCGCTGCATGTGAAGGAGTTAAACTCCATTGAGAAAGGATTCTGACACAAATCTGTTTGTTGTTAGAAGCAAACTGTGTGAATTATACCCAAAGTATCCCCAGCTGAGTTTTTTTTTTGCCTTTTTTTTAATCATTTGCTGACTGACTGTATATTTCCAGCCCCTGCGGTTTTGATTCCAAATTTCAAGCATGTGTGATTTATTTTCCGTTTAAAAAGGCTCTTTGTTTTCATGGTTTTACTGATTGGCATCCCGTTTAAATCCACATGCTTTCAAACGATTCCTCAACAGACTCAAGCCTGGAAATAGATCTCTAGACTCCACAGCTCCCAAAAACTCTGGCTTTATCCTTGTCATTCTATACTACATTTTTTTCAGCTTCAACAGGCACTTGAGTCAGCTGAGCTGCTACCAGTTTATATAGAGCAGTAGATGCTCAGGCTGGAATCTATCGAGGGGCTACAGGGGTTTATATATAGAATAATAGACACCCGGGAGTGATTACAGACTGGAATGTGATCAAGGGGTTTGAATAGTTTATATTTGGAATAATAGATACCCAACAGTGAGTAACAGACTGGAATCTAATAAAGCATATCGAATGGCTTATATAGAATAACAAATACCTGGGGGTGAGTTATAGACTAGTAGCTAAACTGGCGGTACTGTGTGTTTGTATATAGATTAATGAGTGGGTTACAGACTGTACGCCACTGACGGGGTTCAATGATTTTATATATAGAATAACAGATAAATCTGGTTGCGATGACACCACACCTCAACTATTCCAGAGTCAGGTGACAATCAAGACAGTGTATTACTCTAAGTTTTGTCAGCTAGTTTGAAATAGATAGGGAGGGGAAGGGAAATCGGGGGAGAAAAAAGGACCAGGAGGAGCATTCAGGCATGACAAAGGTCAGCCTAACACTTAAATTGAACAATCTTTACTCTTCATACACCCCAGACTGTTAACGTGGCTCATGTTGATAATTAACAAGAGATTTGCCCTTCGGTTTGCTTACTGTACCAGTTGCAGAGTTTACACCATGTTAGCGTGTGAACCAGCATTTAGTCAGATTCCTGGCACCATGTGACAATGTTGCCTATTAATGGGAAATGCCTCATTTTAGGGACACAGTTCAGGACACCATGAACTATAAGCCCCCTACCACTTGTCTGCTCCCTAACATTAGAAGGCAGCCGATAACCTCAAAAACAAGGGGACTGTAATGCAAGATATTGCACTTAACATCCTCACTTTGTTGACAAGATCCATCATTGATATATCAAAGCAAAATGTAGCAGATGCTGGAGATAGTCAGAGTCATACAGAAACAGAAACAGATCCTTTGGTCCAACTCATCCACACCGATCAGACATCCTAATCTGACCCAGCATTTGGCCCATATCCCTCTAAACCCTTCCTATTCATGTACCCATCCAGATGCCTTTTAAATGCTGTAATTGTACCAGCCTCCACCACTTCCTCTGACAGTTTGTTCCATACACGCACTGCCCTCTGTGTGAAAAAGTTACCCCTCAAGTCCCTTTTAAATCTTTCCCCTCTCACCTTAAACTTGTGCCCTAGGTTTTGCACTCCCTACCCTGGGGAAAAGACCTTGGCTATTCACCCTATCCATGCCCCTCATAATCCTCTATAAGGTTACCCCTCAGCTTCCGACGCTCCAGGGAAAATAGCCCCAGCCTCTCCCTATAGCTCAAACCCTCCAATCCCGGCAACATCCTTGTAAATCTTTTCTGCGCTTTCTCAAGTTTAACAACATCCTTCCTATAGAAGGAAGACCAGAATTGAACACAATATTCTAAAAGTGTCCTCGCCAATGTTTTGTACATGTTATGACCTCCCAACTTCTATACTCAATGCACTGACCAATAAAGCCAAGCGTAGCAAGCGCCTTCTTCACCACCCGATCTACTTTTGACTCCACTTTCAGGGAACTATGCACCCACACCCTTAGGCTTCTTTGTTCAGCAACACTCCCCAGAACCCTACCATTAACTGTGTAAGATCTGCCCTGATTTGCCTTCCCAAAATGCAGCACCTCACATTTATCTAAATTAAACTCCATCTGCCACTCCTCGGCCCATTGGCCCATCTGATCAAGATCCCATTGTACCTGATCAGGTCCTGGGGATTTATCTACCTTTATGCATTTTAAGACCTCCAGCACCTCCTCTTCTGTCAGATGAACTCTTCTCAAGACGTCACTATTTATTCCCCCAAGTTCCCTAGCCTCCATGTCCGTCTCCTCAGTAAATACTGAGGCCAAATATTTGTTTAGTATCTCACCTATCTCCTGTCGTTACACACACACACACACACACACAGACACACACACACACACACACACACACACACACACACAATGACCTTTAAGTTGTCCTATTCTCCCTAGTAACTCTTTTGCCCTTAATGTATTTGTAGAATCTCGTTGGATTCTCTTTAACCCTATGCCAAAGCTATCTCATGTTCCCTTTTTGCCCTCCTGAATTCCTTCTTAAGTATACTCCTACTTATACTCTTCTAGGGATTCACTCGATCCCTGCTGTCTATACCTGACAAATGCCTCTTTTTTCTTGACCAGAGCCTCAATTTCTCTAGTCATCCAGCATTCCCTACACCTCCCAGCCTTGCCCTTCACCTTAACAGGAACATTCTGCCTCTGAACTCTTGTTATCTCAGTCTTAAAAGCCTCCCACTTCCCAACTGTCCCTTTGCCTGCAAACAACCCTTCCCCCCAATCAACTTTTGAAACGTTTTGGTCTTACTCCAATTTAGAACTTTAACTTTTTGATCTGGTCTATCCTTTACAATCACTATTTTAAAACTAATAGAAATATGATCACAGGCCCCAAAGTGCTCCCACACTGACACCTCAGTCACCCGCCCTGCCTTATTTCCCAAGAGTAGGTAAAATTTTGCTCCTTCTCTAGTAGGTACATCCACATACTGAATCAGAAAATTTTCTTGTATACACTTAACAAATTCCTCTCCATCCAATCCTTTAACACTATGGCAGTCTGTGTTTGGAAAGTTAAAGTCCCCAACCATTACAACCTCATTATTCTTACAAAACTCCTTATATATTTGTTTTCCAATTTCCCACTGACTATTGGGGGAGTGGGGACCTGTAATATTATCCCAGTGAGGTAATCATCCCTTTCTCATATTTAAGTTCCACCCATGTAACTTTATTAGATGATCTCCCAGGAGTATCCTTCCTAAATGCAGCTGTAATGTTCTCCCTGATCAAAAACACTACTCCTTGAAATAACTCCACAGAGGCCAGTATCCCATCACCAAGTCACCCTTTATTTACATGGGGAGAGTCCTTGACACTGACCCAGCTCCCTCAGAGCCAGCTCTCAGAGTGAGCAGAACCTCTGACACTCCTGTTTATATCTGTCAGCCAGGGCTCCCTGTTTGGACCAGATTAACAGCCCCAATCAGGGAACTTATATTCTATGAGGTCCAGCTGACTGACCTCATTATAGTCACTACATCCATCCCCCTCTGAGTCCAAGGACAGATGCTGGTTCCTCTTTTTTTGTAGCTCCTCCTCTGGGGGATATTTTAGCCCCGGGTCAGGTTCCTCAGACTCTGCCTCTGATACGGGCAGCGTGTAATGTACAGTAGCTTGCCTCTTGGGCCCAGAGCACCTTGGGGAAGGAATTCACTCTCCTTTTCAGGCAGCAAAGGTGTCAAGGCATCCACTGTGTCCGTCTCTGATTCCGAGGTAGCATCAAAGCTTGATGGAGAGTGGGAACCTACGGGTTTTGGAACAGTCGGAACCGTAGTTTAGGAGCTGGGCACATTTTGTTCCCACGCTGTTTGCGAGTTTCCAGCTTCTGTACGGTTCACGTGCTTGTTCGGGATTGTCGCACGAACCCAAACTTTAAACGTCACTGGACCTGACCGCGCGTCGACCATGCCTCTTACCCGTGCAGGGCTGTTCCTGTGGTTTGAGACCAAACTTTTTCCTCAATCACAAATTGTCTCTTTCACTTAGTGAGTCTCGTAACCGTCATTGATGTTCCTGATCCAGTTTCACCATTGCCCCCGCCCAGGTCAAAGAAGATCAGGTTCAACCGGGCAGGGAGTCTTCTCCCCATGAGCCAATCTGCTGGAGCTATCCCTGTGGTTGCATGAGAGGTGGTCCTATAATCCAATAGGACTGGGACAGTTTGGTATTGAGTGAAGCTGTAGGCTGTTTCTTTAAGCCTGCCTTCCAAGTTTGGACTGCTCTTTCTGCCAGACCATTGGACAATGGATGGTATGGAGCTGTCCTTATATGCTGAATGTCATTCAACTTTAGGAAATACTCAAATTCCCTGCTAGTGAATGATGGCCCGTTATCTGTGACAAACATTTCCAGGACTCTGTATTGTAAAAGATGTGCATGGTTTTTGTATTGGCGTCCCTGTGTTTGACAAATGAACTCTATCATATCCAACCACTTTGAGTGGATGTCCACAATGACTAAGAACGTTGAGCCCATGGAAAGACCTGCATAGTCGACATGTAATTGAGACCAGGGTTTACCTGGCTATTCCCGTGAAAGTGGGGGAGCTGCTGCGGTAATTTTTGTCCTTGTTGGCACTCTGGGCACTGCCCCACTAACTGCTATATCTGTGTCCTATCCTGGCAACCAGACATAACTTCTTGTCAATATCTTCACTTTGAAAATCCCTGGATGACCCTAGTGGACATCAACTAGTATCTGGCGGCGACCTTCGCTCAGGACAACCACCCTTGTTCCCCGTAATAACATGCCGTCCTCTTCTGTGAGCTGCTCTCTCTGGTCCAAAAAGGTTTCAGTTCTGGTTGTGATTTCCCTTTGGTTTCTCCCATTACCACCAGCTGTTTCAGATTGGCCAGGACCGGGATCTTTCAGTGTCCAACTTCAGCTGTCACTGGAAATCTGTCCAGGAAATTTAAAACCATTACAGTCTCTTCCAGTGGCAGTACCACCGGTGGTGTATCTGCCAGCAGGAGGCAGCTCAATGCATCCACATTCCCTACTTGGCCTCCCGGATGGTGTTCCAACCTGTAATTATATGCACTGAGTATTGTAGCCCACCGCTATATTCCGCCTGAAGCTGTGGGTGGCACTGCTTGGTCCTCTTTAAATAGACCTAGCAGGAGTTTATTTTGCATTATTATTACAGATTTGCATCTGTAAAGGTATTGGTGATACTTCCTGACTCCAAATATGACTGATAAACCTTCCTTCTCTATCTGGGCGTATTTACACTCTGCACTGGCCAAAGACCTGGATGCATACACTATTGGGTGTTCCTCTCCATTGGGCCACCTATGAGCTAATACTACCCTGATGCCATATGGGGAGGCATCGTGTTTCAATACCAGATCTCATTTGGGATCACAGTGTCCAACACCTTAGAGGATGATAGCTGCTTCTTCACTTCCTAAAAGCTACGGCTTGGCTACATGACTATTTCCAAGGTGACCCTTTAAGAGTTGATGCAATGATGCCAGGATGGGGGCCAGGTTATGTATGAACTTTCTGTCATAGTTCACCAGCCCTAGGAGAGACCTAAGCTCGGGTACAGACATGGGAACTGGGGTACCTTTGATCTCCCTCTTATCTTCTAATGGGTGTAACCTGGTCTTGTCAACTCTGTAACCCAAGTAGGTCACTTGGGGTCCCTGGAACACACATTTTTCCCTTCTAAGGTGTACACCCGCCTGGGAGAAATGTCTAAGGACTATGTCCACGTTCTCTAAGTGCTCCTTATTGGTCTTCCCTGTCATTAGCAAGTCATCCAGATAAATGGTGACCTGGGGTAGACCTTGTAAAATGTTCTCCATGGTCTGCTGAAAAATTGTACAGGCTGACGTTACCCCAAATGGCAGTCTCGTATATTAGTACAAACCCTTATGGGTATTAATTGTAGCATACATCTGGAATTCCTCATCTAGCCGCAATTGCCAATACTACATGGCACTTGGCCAGCTTTGTGAAGGAGCCTCCCCCTCCCCCCAGCCAGCGTACAACTCCTCTATGCAAGGGATTGAGTATCTGTCCCAACCATTTACTGTTTGTTTAAAATCCCCACAAAGGCAAACCCGCCCACTGGCCTTCACAATCTATACCACTGGTGCTGCCCAGTCCATAAACTGGACCAGTTTGATGATTCCTTCAGTTTCCAGCCTCCTGATTTCTGCCTCTACTTTTGACCGTAAGGCAAATGGCACTGGGTGGGCCTTGCAGAATCATGGAATTGCTATCCTGGTCAACATGCAAGGTGGCCTTGGTTCGTAGAGTCAAAAAGTAATACACCATGGAAACAGGCCATTCGGCTCAAGCTGGTCCATGCTGATCATGGTGCCCACTCAGCTAGTCCCAATTGCCTGCATTTGGTCCATATCCTTGTAAACCCTTCCCATCCATGTATCTATCCAAATGCTTTTTAAATGTTGCTATTGTATCTGCCTCAACCACGTTCTCTGGCAGCCCATTCCATATACACACCACTCTCTGTGTGAAGAGGTTGCCCCTCAGGTCCTTATTAAATCATCCCCTCTCACCTTAAACCTATGCCGTGTAGTTTTCAATTCCTCATCTCTGGGAAAAAGACTATGCATTCATCCTATCTATGCCCCTCATAATTTTATACACCTCAATAAGGTCACCCTTCATTTTCCTACATTCCAAGGAATAAAGTCCTATCCTGACCAACCTCTCCCGATAACTCAGGCCTACTAGTCCTTGATAGCTCCTTTGATAGTCCCTAGACCTTCCTGAAAAACCTCGAGGTACTTAATTAGGACATCACTCAGGCAGCCATTTTCTGATGGAAAAACGTTGTGCCAGTCAAGGTGAATCTTTCTCACCTAATTTTGCCCCATCAAGCTTGGGCCAGAGCCTTTTACTACAATCAGTGGGAACTGAACCAGCTGCTTCTCATAAGAGACCAGAACCAAAGTTGTACCCTCAATCTGTAAAGGTTCCCTGGTATAGGTTCTCAATCTAGCCAAGGTCTTGCACAAACTTAAGGTTTGGAGTCCAGAGCGAATCTTGTGAAGGACTGGTTCTGTAATCACTCATACAGCTACATTAGTATCGACCTCCATTAGATACAGGTGACCACTTAACCAGACATTCATTTTTATTGGTTCTGATTTGGATGTTGCTAAGCAATTTAACTGTTCCAAACCAGCTGTAGTGGACTTTTCAGGGTGTGCACTCTCCTGGATACCAGCCTATGAGTTCTCTTCCTCATTTAGGTCTAGTGGGACCCTTTTGCTGTCTCGAGTCCCACATACCAGCAGCAACTACAATGGCTTGCTGGCTTGGATTCTGAAGAAAATTTTAACCATTTGGCTGAGGCTTGGCTTAGTTTTGGGTTTTGCTGTGGGCTGACCTAGAGTCCTTCTGTTCAGGATATGTCCCGAGTAAGGACATGCAATTGCCTTCATTCAAATGATGTTCCACAAGCTCAGTCAGACTGGTGAGGGTGCCCCCCACATCCATCGGAATACACTGCAGCTCATGTGCTCCACTTGCTGCATTTTCCAATGACAAAGCCAGTTGTGGTGCCTGTTTGAAGTTTGGGCTTCAGCTAATAGGCGCTTTTGCATGGTTACATCAACAATCCCACATACCAAACTCTCAGCATCTCACTAAGGGTTAAACCAAGGTCACATGTCTCTGCCAGAAGTCTAACCTAGTCAAACAAAAAAAAAATCACAATATAGATTCCTCTGGTTCGCGAATTGCCAAATAAAACTATGGAGTTTCAGAATTAGAGGAGGCTTCGGGTCATAATATTCCTTAACTAAAGGCCTTGGTATCTGGTGCCTCAGGAAACATTAGGCTCTTAATAACTGAAAAAGCTGTGGGTCCACAACTGTCAGGAAAATTACTTGTTACTTTTTGTCAGCCCCAGTGTCATTTGCCCAGAAATAATAACACATTATTTCCATAAACTGGGCCCAGTATTTGGCAGCAGGATCGAATGAGTCAAGCTTCCCAAATAACAGCGTGCTGTTAGAATTACTCAATTCAACTCAAAGACAACTATTGTAAGCAAATTTCTTCAGGAGCGTGCTTTTCTCTCATCACCACTACAATAACTCCACAGAGGCTGGTATCCCATCACTAAGTCACCCTGTATTTGCACGTGCATGATATTTGATACTGACCCAGCTCCCTCAGAGCCAGCACTCAGAGTGAGCAAGACCGCTGACACTCCTGTTTATATCTGTCAGCCCGGGCTCCCTGATTGGACAAGATTAACAGCCCCAATCAGGGAACTCATATGACCTTGTTACAATCACTACAACAACCCTCCTCTCTTGCCACCCCCCCCCCGGCTTTCAAACCTTCCTATAACATCTATACCCTGGAACATTAAGCTGCCACTCCTGTCCATTCCTGAACCATGTCTCTGTAATAGCTATGGTATCCCAGTCCCATGTCCCCAATCATGCCCTGAGTTCATCTGCTTTACTTGTCAGGCCTCTTACATTGAAATAAATGCAGTTTAATTTATCTGTCCTACCTTGTTCTCTGCCAAGCTCTTGTTTGCTTTGATTATTTGCCTTGCTCCCTTTATCTATTGTACCAGCCTCGGCCTTTTCTCCTTCCTCTCTATTGCTTTGGTTCCCAACACCTCCCCTGCCCCCTTACTCGTTTAAAGCCTCCCAAGTAGCTCTAGCAAATTTCCCTGCCAGTATATTAGTCCCCTTCCATTTCAGGTGCAATCCATCCTTCTTATACAGATCACTTCTACCCCAGAAGAGTTTCCAATGACCCAAAATGCATATCCTTCTCCCCTGCACCAGCTCCTCAGCCACTCTTTCATCTGCTCTATCCTTCTATTCCTACCATCACTAGCATATGGCACCAGGAGTAATCCAGATAAGACTACCCTTGAAGACCTACTTTTTAACCTCCTGTCTAATTTCCTTTATTCTGTCTGCAGAATCCCAACCTTTCCGTACCTATGTTATTGGTTACCAACATGTACAGTGACCTTCTGCTGGTCACTCCCCCCTTTCAGAACATTCTGCACCTTCTTCAAGCCACCCTTGATCCTGGCACCACACCATTTGATCCCACCCTCGGGTGACTGTCTGTGTTGGGTTTGCACGTTCTCCCCGTGTCTGCGTGGGTTTCCTCTCACAGTCCAAAGATGTGAAGGTTAGGCTGGATTGGCCATGCTAAATTGCCTGTAGTGTTCAGGGATGTGTAGATTAGGTAGGTCATAGGGGGATGGGTTAAGGTTGGTGTGGACTTGTTGGGCTGAAGGGCCTGTTTCCACACTGTAGGGATTCTATGATACAAAACTCAGTAGGAACACAAATGATGATGAGAAAAATTCTGCAAAAGGATATCGATCGGCAAGTGAGTGGGCAAGATCCAATGTAAGGTAAGAAAATGCAAGGCTGCCCACTTCAGCAGGAAGAACCGAAAAGCAGAATAATATTTAAACGTAGAGGCAGCACAATGCTACGGCACAGAGGGATTTGTTGTGCTTGTATACGAATCACAAAATGTTAGCGTTGTGATGGTACTGTACTTTTAAGAGAGATGTGTTCTGCGCCGTTTCTGTTGCAGAGAAGTGTTGCTACATTGGTGCCAAGATACCTGTTTCAGGCAGGCAGTTGGTAAAAAGGTTTTAACTTTGCTTTCAGTTAGTAAGAAGGTTTCTGCTGCTGTTGAGCTGACAGCTTGAATTCCTGACTGCCAGAGTCTCAGATGAGAGGCTTCCTCTTTGAAATAAAAAGAAGTAGACTATTTCATTCTGCTGGACTGGAGATAAGCAGCACGTGAGAACCTGAACTGTTTTGCTAAATTGCTTTGCCAATGTCGTGTTTATGGGATGCTGCTTACATTAGAACAATTGATGATGAATAGTTAAGTAATACATTATCTTGTTAAGCATTTCTATAAAGTTATGCCAGATTCTTTTTGTATTTAACTGCTTTGTAAGATTAAAGTGTGTTTTGATTAAAGCCTAGTGGTGGAATTGAATCACATCTGGAACACACCATCTTACACTTGCCTTTAAATCAATGTAAAAGTAAGGGTCTAAGCTATCTCCTTACTATATTTTGCGTTGGGGATGGGGGCCACTGGTCTGGTCCATAACAAAATTGGGGGCTCGTCGGGATTAAACCCTCTAATTCTGGGTTAGGTTTAGGATTATTGGACTCAAAGACAGTGAGTGGTGAGTGTTGGTGTTCTCTTTTTGGGTATTGCATTCGGTTGGGTTAGATAGGGTTTGCCTTGTGTAATAATGGCTCTTTCAGAGACTGAGAGTTTCCTGGGGGAGGAAGAATTCATTGGGGGTGGTTTCCAGAAGGTGAATGAGGCAATGCTTTCAGAAGACAAGCTGATGTTGAGGTTGCAAGTGTCTGTGAGGAAAGGGGAGATAATTGCTGCAAAAAGCATTTACAATTGCCAGGAATGCAATCAGAATCATTAGAAATAGCTAAAATTCAATTGCAAATGACTCAGCTTGAATTAGAGGCAATGGCAAGGGGAAAGGGGAAGGGAAAGGAAAGAATAGCCCTGGCAGAAGAAAAGGAAGAGAGAGAAGAAAGGGAAAAAGAGGGAACGTTTGAACTTTAGATGTTGGAACTGAAAAGTGAAAGTCAACTGAAAATGGCACAGGTAAAGGTATATGGATGGAGTAGTGATGAGGACAGTGATGGAGTGCAAACTATTGCAGCCAAAAGCCTGGTGGGGATCTGTTTAAGGATGTCCAAGCATTGTCAAGATTCAACGAGAAGGACATAGAAACCTTTTACATTTCATTTGAGAAAGTGGCTAGACAAATGAAATGGCCGGTGATCCATGTGGGTACTGTTTATTCAAACAAAGTGGGTAGGTAGAGCTAATGAGGTGCTTGGGTCACCATCAAAGGAGGTATCTGAGGAGTATGATAAGCATGAAGCCATCTTAAGTATTTATGAGCTAGTGCTTGAAGCCTACAGACAAATGTTTCAGGGATCTAAGGAAGAAAGCTGGTCAAATGTACACCGAATGTGAAAGGATCAAACAAAGTAATTTTGATAGGAGTGGGTAAGGGCATTGAAAATAGATCAGACCAGCTCTTAGATTGACTGTTATTTTGGAGGAGTTCAAAGATTCATTCCCTGAATTAGTGGAAGAGCAGAGAGTTAAAACTGCAAGATTAGCAGCAGAAGTGGCAGATGGTTCTGAGTTGGTTCATAAATCACAGTTTGACTTCTGACATCAAATTCATTCTACGGGGAATAGCAATCTGGAAAAGGGAAATCCTCCGGTAGTAAAGGAGAAGGAGATCTCATTGAAGATACTAAAGATAGTTTACTGCAGGTTAAAAAGGACACTCATAAGGGTGGGAAGAAAAGTTTAAAACCTTAGGTGTTTTCACTGTAATAATGTAGAAAACATGAAATCTCAGTGTTGGTGGCTTAGAAGAAGCACTGGGAAGACAGATTTGGGAAAACAGTTTTGTTAAAAAATTCTCGGTTCCGGAAATATAGTTTATCCTCGGTAATGATATAGCTGGATCACAGGTGGGAGTGATGCCTACTGTGGTTGAAAAGCCATTGAAAAACAGGCAACTGAAGAGTTACAGGAAGTATATCCTGTGTGGTAACAAGGTCACAAAGCCACGGGTTGAAGCAGGAGGTAGAATCAAGGATTGAAAGATAAGGAAGTTATCAGAGACCATGTTTGATCAAATGGTTGAGAGAAAAATACAAGAACAGATGGAGGACAAAGTGGGTATTTTTAGTTCAGGGAAGTTTGCTGAATTACAACAGGAAGATGGAAAGACAAAGCAGTTGTATTAAAAAGCGTACACAGAAGACAAATCTGAGAGTATCCCAGCATGTTACTGTCTTAAAAATGAAGTCTTGCTGAGGAAGTGGAGACCATCACATACTCAGGCAGATGAGAAGTGGGCAGAAATTTTATTACTGGTGGGTTATAAAAGGAGCTGTTGTGGGTGGCACATGAAATGCCTGTAGGAGGTCATTTGTGAGTAAGGAAAACTCAAGCCAAAATACAAAAACATTTCTTCTGGCCTGGACTGCATCAGGGTGTGATTGAATTTTGCTGGACATGTCACATGCGTTAGCTAAAGGAAAACCTCAGGCAGTGATAAACCCAGCACCCCTATTACCCATTCCTACATTTGAGAAACCTTTTACAAAGTGTAATTAGGAAGTCAAATGGATTATTGATCTTCATTGTAAGGAAAACAGAATATAAAATGGTTTTGTTCCAACTGCACAGGGTCTTAGGCCACATCTGGAGAATTGTGCACAATTTTGCTCTCCTTACGTAAGAAGGGATATATTTATATTGGAACCAGCTTCGAGAAGGTTCACAAAGTTCCTGGGGTAGAAGGTTTGTCTTTTGGGAAAGGTTTGAGCAGGTTGGGCCTTCACCCGTTGAAGTTTTGAAGAATGAGAGGAGATGTCACAAAAATAAATAAGATTTTGAGAGAGAAACAAATTACTGCAGATGCTGGAACCTATACTGAAAACAAAAAGTGCGGGTGATCACAGCGGGTCCAGCAGCA
>NC_063354.1:44151771-44170485 GCF_021869965.1 Rhincodon typus | reverse complement strand
AGGCTGGTACAATTACAACATTTAAAAGGCATCTGGATGGGTACATGAATAGGAAGGGTTTAGAGGGATATGGACCAAATGCTGGCGAATGGGACTAGATTAATTTAGAATATCTGGTCGGCATGGATGAGTTGTACCAAAGAGTCTGTTTCCGTGCTGTACAGCTGTATGACTTTATGACTCTATGTCCCTTTTAAATCCTTCCCCAATCACCTTAAACCTATGCCGACTAGATTTGAACTCCCCCAAACCTCGGGAAAAAAGCTTTGCTATTCACCCTATCCATGCCCCTCATAAACCTCTATGACATCACCGCTCACATACAGAGAAGTGTGAGGGAATACATTTTGGTACAAAAAAGTAGAAAGATGGTCTAAAATTAAAGGGTGCTGTTCTAAACCATGTACAGACACAGAGAGACCTGGGTGCAGATATGCATAAATCAGTAAAAGTGGCAGGATTGGTAGAAACTGCAACTGTTCTAAACTTCACCAACAGATTGTAAGAGCGGGAAGGTTATGTTGAAGGATTAGGGTACTGGTTAATCTCAGTTGAAGCACTGTATACAGTTTTGAGCCCACACACACATTAGGAAGGACCCTCTGCCTGTGCAGAGGAGGCTGCTCCCTCTTGATGCACAATCCAGGATGCTTTCCTTTGCCTCCATGTTTCAGAGCTTCCAGTGGACCTGTGTCTCCCTCTACAGCTGAGTGTCTCCCCCTGCAGGAGTGAGTCACACAATTGCTACAGTGCTGCAGGAGGCCACTCCTATGCGCAATGTAATTACACCCTTCTTATTCCTGAGCTCAAGCCAAATCAATTCTGAACCCTCTGAGATTTCCTTTTTCTCTAGCACTGCAATGCTCCTCAGCCAAAAATCCCTCCCCTCCTGTTTTCCCTCTCCTATATTTTCTTAACATCTTCTAAGCAGGGATATTTAACATGCAGACCTGTCCTTCCTTGAGGACAAGTCTCCGTTATCACAACATCACAATCTGTCTCGGAAATCTGTGACT
Organism: Rhincodon typus; assembly: GCF_021869965.1. Taxonomy (NCBI): domain Eukaryota; kingdom Metazoa; phylum Chordata; class Chondrichthyes; order Orectolobiformes; family Rhincodontidae; genus Rhincodon; species Rhincodon typus. Next base: position 44,169,469 of record NC_063354.1, on the reverse strand, counting down.
GGCACTCCCCAATCTATACTCTGTGCATTCAAATACATACAGCGCAATCCTACTTGAAACTTATACTCAACCTTACTCCAACTCCATCTATTAACTTACTATTCACAATGCTAGTGCTATCTGCCCCTCCCAGTTTCTGCTCCCACTATTACTAATCAGTGTTTCCCCAGCTCAAAGTAGGGACACAGTGTCTCCCCCTTGTGTTCATTAACCAGCTAACACCCACCATTGCCATTTGCTCACCTCCTCGGATTTTGATGCTTTGTTGACATTGTGCACATGGCCTTGACCTTATAAAACTGCGTGAGCTCTTCCCACACCATCCATTGACATTTTGAGCTGGTTTATCGACCATTGGTGCTCAACGTATCCCACTGTGACCAATCATCACAGCTTCTGGATAGGGGCCATCTGCAGATTTGTCCAGAAATCCTGAGGCTGGGTTCTGTCTGTCAGGTCTTGGACACGGCCCCGCTGAGCTCAGAAGCCTTTGGAACTCTACCTCAGTCCTTTCCTTCCTTAGTCTTTAGTCCCTCTGCTAATCCCTGGCTGGGACAGTCAATCATATTAAAGATTGAGAGCTGTGAAGTGAAGTGGGATGTGTCTCAACGGTAAAGGAAGGACCATCAGCTGGGCTGCATCATGGATGGTTTCAATACTGACCTCATAAGAACATACAAAAAAGGAGCAGCAGTAGGCCCGCTGGCCCTTTGAGCCTGCTTTGCCATTCAGTAAGATCATGGTTGATCTATTCGTGAACTCAGGTCCATTTACCCACCCGCTCATCATAACCCTTACTGTTCAACAAACTTTGCCTTAAAAACATTCAACGAGGTAGCCTCAACTGCTTCCCTAGGCAGGGAATTCCAGAGATTCATATCCCTTTGGGTGAAGAAGTTCTTCCTCAGCTCAGTCCTAAATCTTCTCCCCCTTATTTTGAGGTTATGCCCCCTAGTTCTAGTTTCACTGGCCAGTAGAAAGAACCTCGCTGTTTCTATCTTATCTGTTCCTGGTTGAATCCTGATTGATAACTCCAGAAGGGGTGCTCCATTAATTACTTCCTATTATGTCTCTAGATGCTTTCCGGTTGACGTTTGATCCCAACACAGCACACAAGCACCTACTACTGTCAAACAACAACTGCATGGTGACAGATGTGGACCCCGAAAGCGTCCCTTACCCTGAACACCCCGAGAGGTTCAGCAACTTCCCCCAGGTGCTGTGTGCCGAGAGCCTGTCGGAAGGCCGCTCCTATTGGGAGGTGGAGATCAGCGGACACTGGGCGGGAATGGGAGTCACCTACCAGGGAATCAAAAGGAAAGGGTCGAACATGTGCAGCCTTATTGGGCGGAACAGCCTGTCCTGGTGTCTCCTGTACAGTAACAGCAAGTATTTAGCTCTTCATAATAAACAGGAGGTCAGTTTGCAATCCGGCAGGTACCAGAGAATTGGGATCTACCTAGACTACCCTGAGGGCACGCTGGACTTTTATGGGATCGACAACACGATGAGTCTGATCCACAGGTTCAAGACAGAGTTTACAGAGCCTGTGTATCCCGCCTTTTGGGTATTTCTGGGAACATCTCTCCGGATCTGCTGGCTGGATTAGGAGAGGTTAATTTCTACTTCCCGTGTGTCTTCTAGCCTGTACTTTTAGGGATGGTCTCACTATAGTGCATAGAGGCAGTATCAGAGAGCATGGGTTCGAATGTGGAACACACTGTCACATTAGAGTAGGTGAAGTGAATAACACTGACATATTTAACTGGAATAAACTGCTGGAAAAGCTCAGCAGGCCAGACAACAGCTGTGGAGGGGCTAAGGGGTGGAATCTAACCTGGGTGACATGGGCTATGGCAAGATGGTGGCAGAGCTGCGTGAGATGTTTGGCAAGTCTCATCTCGATGTCAAGGTCATCTTGCTACATCTCGTGTAGCATATAGTGTGGCAAGGTTCTCGCTAGCAAGCTCCCAGTTAATGCCTGCTGTTGATTGTAAACAGTTCAACTTGCCATGGGTTAGCTACCATTTTACCAAACTCACCAACAAACTAGCTATCAGGAAAGCTCGACGTGGAAACCAGAGCAGGTTCCTGATGGGTTCAACTCTCTGCTTGTTTGGAAGGAACAGGAAGATGATGTCGGACGCTGGGCACCAATATCTCAGGGTACGTTCCACAGGCACTGGCCGCACGCACCAACGTCCATGTTATCCAACATGTGCCAGCCTGATTGAACATCTCCAATCCACTGACAGGACGCTTCTGCTCTTCAATGTTACACCTTAGGCTGCCCGTCACTGTAACTCTCACTGTAACGCTGTAGCAAGCACACTGTGCGCTCAGGGACACACACACAGCTCATAGAATCCTTACAGCACTGAAAGAGGCTATTGGGCCCATCAGGCCTGCACCAACCCTTTGAAGAGAGTCATGGACTGGACCAGGTTGCAACTCCAGGCTCTTCAATAAATCTTATGGTACTCACTCTCTCTGGGCCTACCTCACCATTTTGTACTTTGCCCCCTCAGCCAGAGACACCAGGCTCATATCACTGTTGTCTTACCTAGTCGTTTAGAATAGACAAAAGGCCAGCAAGCTTGTCCTGATTGTCAGCAGGTCTCCATGCAGTCCAGGCCTTCCCTCAGTGTTCCCTGATACAGTAGGTCAAAAGCTGCTTCTGATCACTGTTATAGCCTGGTCCAGGGCAGTCGGGTTCTGGGTGCGGTCCTTGTAAGGAGGTGAGGAGCTAAATGTTGGGCAGCACACCACTCGTCCTGACTCCTGCTGTCTTACAGCGAGCGGCCTGTTCTCATCCTTGAATGAGAGACAGAGAGGGAGGTCTGAAAGGACCTGAGAGCGTGTGGCACAGCTGTTTCTTTTGCTGCAGGTGGGGCTGTGTCCTGAGTACATCAGTGGGCCGCACAGGGGGCATCCAGGGTCAGTGGTGCTGCGGGTTTGGGTGGGTGAGTGAAGGACAATGTTGAAAGCGAGACTGGTCGTGTAAGAGCCTTGAGAGGAGGTGGTCCATGAGAGGAGACAACCTGACTGTGAGGTAATAGAGAGAAGATAGCGCTGGAGTGGATGATGTTGCCCTTGCTACTATGTTACGATGGCCTAGTGGTATTATCGCTAGACTATTAATCCAGAGCTCAGCAGGCCTGGAAGCATCTGTGAAGAAATAATCAGAGTTAACGTTTCGGGTCCGGTGATCCTTCCTCAGAACTCATGGTAGCTGGGAAAACATCAGTTTATATTCTGACGAAGGGTCACCAGACCCAAAACATTAACTCTGATTATTTCTTCACAGATGCTGCCAGGCCAGCTGAGTTTTTTCCAGCAACTTCTGTTTTTGCTCCTAATTTACAGCATCCGCAGTTCTTTCGGTTTTTATTAATCCAGAGACCCAGGTAATGTTCTGGGGACCTGGGTTCGAATCCTAACACAGTAGATGGCAGAATTGAATTCAGTAGAAGTTTGGAATTAATGATGACTATGAATCCATTGCTTATTATTGGGGAAAAAACCCCATCTGGTTCACTAATGTCCTTTGGGGAAGGAAACTGCCATCCTTACCTGGTCTGGCCTACGTGTGACTCCAGACCCACAAAACGGCCCTCTGGGCAATTGGGGATGCAAAATAAATATTGGCCTAGCCAGTCATGTTACAATCCAATTAATGAATTAAAAAACAGTACATTTCTCCAGAAAGCGAGGCAGTAAATTCCCTCTGCCTGTCATGTCTGAGGGAAATGTCAGGAATGGTATAGGGCAGCTCCAGACAGACAGAGCCATCCTGGATGCACAGTGGCCTTTTAAGGATTGTGCCGGAGAGCGGGTCATTTCTGAGGTCTGCTACTGAGTTACAAGTTGCTCCGGGAACGGCATATGGAATGATGGGTGGCGGGGTGGGGGGGGGGGGGTGGTGCGGGGGCAGGGGGGATTTCAGGTGTGATACTCACAAAGGACGAGACACCTATTAACATGGCGAGTTCACTTAGAAAGTTCAACCAGCTGCCTGGTGGGGTCCAATCCATGAAACCCGAGGCCACTCGTGCTTAGCTAAAAGGTCCAGGCCCGAGTTAATGCTTCAGCTCAGCAATCTTTCACCAGCCAGCTCCCTTTTCCAGATTCCTTGCAGATTTCCAGCTGTTACTTCGCTTTAGTGTTCAAAGGACAGGAAAATGGAAGGGGACTTGAGGGCGAAAAAGCTAGAAGTGTGTGTTGAGGGCACTTATCTGAAGTGGGTGGGAGCACACTCGTTCCGAGCATAAAGAACAGCAGAACTCTGCCGAGCTGAATGGCCTTTTCTGTGCGATTGCCTACAAATTCCACTCCAAGTCATCGCTCATCCCAATTTACTTTGGTTCGACGCTTACTGGTCGAAAATCCCCTGAACTCCCAATGTTGCCTGAGCAGTCAGGCTGCCATTGAGGTGTTCAGAATCAGGGGCAATTTTGACAGGGTAAAGAAGGATATTCTATTTTCACTGGATTGTACGTCAGTAACAAGGGGGTCAAAATTTCATGAGAGCTAGGAGTGAGATGAGGAGAAACTTCTTCACTCAAAGAGTTGTTAGGAGTTGGAATGTGCTGCCTGGGAGGGTGATGGAGGCAGAATCCATAGGAGGTTTCAAAAGAGAGAGCGGGATATATATTTAAAAGGAATGAGGTTATAGGGCTACAGAGATGGGACTGGAAAATGTAACTAGCTCTTTCAGGAGCCAGTACAGACACAATGGGTCGAATGGCCTCCTTCCGCGCTGTAAAATTCTATGATTCTGTTTTCGGCCTCAAACTCAGCCAACTGAGAGGGGCTAGTGAGTCGGTGGACAGAGTCTGAGAGGAAATTTTGATGATTACAATTTACACTTTACCGAAGAGTCACAGAACAACTCATCATCTCAGGGAAGAGTGATATCTATTGCCATTGATCTCAACGTCTACGAAGCAATAGAGTGTTCAAGCTACAACAGACTCAGGAAGAATTCACCCACCTCATCCTGACTTCACCTTCCAATAGCATCGAATCCATGGTCATGGGAACTCCCTCAGTCTCAATGTCGCCATTTATCACCGTTCCTTTGCCAGCCTATAATCTATAATGTTCCAACAGGACTAGACAGGGTAAACACAAGAAGGATGTTCCCGATGACTGGGGAGTCCAGAACCAGGGGTCACTGTTTGAGAGATACATCTGGGACTGGGATGAGGAGAAATGTCTTCACCCAGAGAGTGGGGAGCCTGTGGCATTCTCTGCCGCAGAAAGTGGTGGAGGCCAAAACATTGAATGTTTTCAAGAAGGAGTTGGATATAGTTCTTAGGGCTAAAGGGATCAAAGGCTAGGGGGAGAAAATGGGAACAGGGGACTGAGTTGGATGTTCAGCCCTGATCGTATTGAGTGGTGGAGTAGGCTAAATGGCTAACTCGTGTTGCTATTTTCTGTGTTTTGGTTCCCCGTTGCCCCATTGGATCAATATAGTGGAATTGTTTCTTTCTTTATTTGTTCACAGGATATGGCATCACTGGCAAGGCCATCCCTATCTGCCCTTGAATTGAGTGGCGTGCTCGGCCAACTCAGAGGGCAGGTAACAGACAACCGCACTACTTCAGGTCTGAAATCACATATCGACCAGACCGGTTAAAGATGGCAGATTTCCCTCTCTAAGCAAAGGGATTTACCTCCTTTAACCAAAGGGGCATCAGTGAACCAGATGGATTTTAACAACAAAAGGACAGTGGCTATGTGGTACCAATGATTCAGAATTATTTTATCACGTTAAATATAAATTTCACCAAAGGCCATGGTGAAATTTGAACCAATGTCCCCAGAACATTAGCCTGGGTCTCTGAACGTGTAGTCTGGGTTGGAGGGGATGGGGTTGGCTATGACCTACTGCGTGCCCCTTTAGCTTCAATTCTGTCCCTACACCACCAATGGGAACTTACACTCTACACACAAAGCTCAATAATGCCCTCACAGAGAAGCAAGGCCTGAGCACATGCATTCAACAAGGAAATAAAATGCAGTGTGTCCATACAGGTTTCCTACAGTATTGTAAACAACTGGACTTGACCAGTTCCTGCACTACTGCACCAAGGAACCATTGAACACATTATTGATGTCACTAGATGTGATAACTCATTTTCTCCATCAAGATCAATTTCACAGCATTTTCACACTTGAATTTTAAAATTATTTTATAATGAACATACTTAGTTTTATTTAACTTCAGCTTTATTTATGTCTATGATGTGTCAATCAATAAACATCTTTTAAGGAATTGTGTTCCATGTTTAATTTGTTTGTAAAACACTGCACTTTGAACTAAACTGTTACAGAAGAAATCCCTGCTTTTTCAATAAAGTTGGCAGGTATTAATTACTGTGTCTATGATTCTCTTTAAAAAAACAGACATTCTGTGAGACATTTCTAGAGCTAAGACAAGGCTTCAGTTCATTATTCAATCTGAATAACAGAACCTACGGCAGTGCTGTACTCCCTCAGTACTGCACTCAGGCATCAGCCTTGAGTCCTGGAGTGGGACTTGAAGATTAAATCTTGCAGCTACTAAGTGAACCACAGCAGGACAGGCTTCCTGTTGGACTGAGCCTTAAGACCGTGAGCTTCTAGTTGCCTGCCACTTCAACACACCACCCTGTTCCCTGGCCAACGTCTCTGTCTCAGGCTTACTGCAGTGCTCCAGTGTAGCTAGAAGAACAGCACCTCATTTTCCACTTGGGAACTCTACAGCCTTCCGGACTCAATATCAAGTTCAACAATTTTAGGGCTTGTCCCATGTCCTTACCCCTACCCCACACACCAGGCCTTGTTATCACATGGGCTGCTATTCCACACAACCCATTGTTAGTCACTAACAGTCCCCATTATTCACCCTCCCAGGCTGATTGTTATCCACTCCTTTGTCTGTCCAAATGTCTTCTCTTTCTATGGGGTCTATCCCCACCTATTGTTTACTCCTTACCTGCTCCCCCTACCCCGTCTTCTGCAGAAAACCAACATTTTCCTAGCTACCATCTGAGGAAAGGTAACTGGACCTGAAACATTAACTCTGATTTCTCTCCACTGAAAGCTGAGCTTTTCCAACAATTTCTGTTTTTTGTTCCTGTTGCATTGTCGTCTTGTCTCACTGATCTGTTATCTGCTCTGTAGCCCTTGTCGTTGGGTTTAGTTGCTCTGGTAGTGTTTGGAGCCACTGTGCGTGGAGTAGGGAGCATGGTCAGGGTCTGTGCTCCTGATCACTATGCAGTGAGTGAGACTCAAGGGGCTCGCGGGTGATAAGGCCCCAGCTCACAAACACAAGGTTGACTGAGATGCTGGGTGCCTCAGTAAAGGCCCTGAGAGAGAGAAAGAGTCTTGCAGGAAGAACGCAAGGATGCAGGAGCAAATGGCCATTCTCCTCATGCTGACCCTACATCTCTCTGATCTAAAACAACTTTCCTCACCTCTCCATCCACACAATAAAAAAAAAATTAAAGTCTCAGGTAGATTTTAGAATGTCAACTGTAACATAAGATTTGGTGACACATTACTAAATGTTAATGAAAGATGTCCGGTGATGTAGGGGTAATGACCCTACCTCTGGCCCAGAAGCTTTGGTCACAATCCCGTGTCCAACTTGTTAACAATAGAAAGAATGTCTGCTGTCTGGTTCAAAGGACAGAGAATCCTTCCACCATTTCACTACTTCCCAAAGGAAGGAAAATAAAAGCTGGTGTGATTAAGAAAAAAAGCAGGTTAACATTCTGAACTGAGAGACCGGGGCAGCTCCTCTCATATGTCCTTTGTCCCTCAAATTAAATTTAACTACAATTTCTCACATCAGCTTATAGCAGGCTTTAAAATATCAGTCTCAAATCACACAGCCTCTCTGCATGTGAGCCTCCAGTTATTTCAGCAGGTATATTTCCAACACTCCCAAATCCTTGTCCTAGGAGGACAGGGAAATCTTTGAGGTATAACAGTCAAAAGTGGTTAAGGCCTCCCTGTCACCCTGCATTCCCCATGGCCAATCCCACCCAACCTGCATATCTTTGGACTGTGGAGGAAACCCATGCAGACACAGGGAGAACGTGCAAACTCCACACAGAGAGTCACCTGAGGGTGGAATTGAACCTGGGTCTCTGGTGTTGTGAGGCAGCAGTGCTAACCACTGAGCCATCATATCAAATTATTCAAGAGAATGAGCTCCAATCATGTTTATTGGTTTTGAAGGTTCCATCCTGGTTCGGGGACCTCCTGATAAGTTCCTGACAAGACCCACAAAAAAATTCTTACATCATGCTGTCTCCCTGTGATTGAAATGGACTTTAACATGACAGCGCCGTTACACTCCCCACACCCACAAACACTAGTGTTGTGGGATTCCGTCTCTCTCATGTCCCCCTAGCAACAGCCTCTGGCCACATCCACTTTCACCTGCTCACCAATCTCAAGTCTATAGCAGGGCTTCCCAAAGTCTGGATCGAAACCCCAAGTGGGGTCATGGGTCAAGGTTTCGGGGAATCACAATCTCTGAGGCATCAAGTGATCACCAGGAGATCTGACCGAGTTATAACAATCATACACCTGTACTGAGATAGTAGGAACTGCAGATGCTGGAGAATCTGAGATAATGAGGTGTAGAGCTGGATGAACACAGCAGGCCAAGCAGCATCAGAGGAGCAGGAAAGCTGACGTTTCGGACCTAGACCCTTCTTCAGAAATGACCCTTCTTCAGAAATGACCCTTCTTCTCATCCACCTGTACTAACCAGTCCCCCACTTTCACAGCGTCTCCCCCCTCAACTCACTCCGATCTCACAGTTCTCACTGAGTGGGGGAGGGGGCTTGCAACAATTTTAAAGCCTCGAAATGGGGTCAAAGGTGAAAGGGTTTGGGAGGTACTTCAGGATTGGATAGAATCCAACCTCACACCAAACATTCTGAACTCCAGAACCACTGATCCATTTCCCCATCACACAGACTCCTGAATTAGGATTATTATTTGATTGCCAGCTTTTGTTCCACACTCTAGAGAAGGAGGCCTCTTAGGCCTGAAGCCTAAAATTTATTTGTGCTTTGCAATTTCCACAGTCACAATTAAACTTTGACTGACCCAGAGGCTTTGTTAATTTAACCGCATTGATATTTAATTGCTGTAATGTTGGAGGTCAATCATCTCAGTTCCAGGACATCTCTGCAGGAGTTCCTCCGGGTAGTGTCCTTGGCCCAACCAACTTCTGCTGCTTCATCAATGACCTTCCCTCCATCATAAGGTCAGAAGTGGGGATGTTTGCCGATGATTGCACAACATTTAGCACCATTCGTGACTCCTCAGCTACCGAAGCAGACCATGTTCAAATGCAACAAGATCTGGACAATATCTAGGCTTGGGCTGACAAGTGGTAAGTGACATTCACATTATAGGCAATGACCATCTTCAACAAGAAAAAAATTTAACCACTGCCCAATGATAGTCAATGACATCACCATCACTGAATACCCCACTATGTAATCCTAGGGGTTACCGTTGACCAGAAACGGAACTGGACTAGCTGTATAAATACAGCGACCACATGAGCATGTCATAGTTTGGGAATCCTGCAGTGTACAGCTCACCTCCTGATCTCAAAGCCTGTACACCATCTACAAGGCACAAGTCAGGAGTGTGATGGAATACTCCCCACTTGCCTGGATGGGTGCAGCCCCAACAACACTCAAGAAGCTTGATACCATCCAGGACAAAGCAGCCCACTTGACTGGCACCACATCCACAAGCATCCACTCCCTCCACCACCGACTCTCAGTAGCAGCAGTGTGTACTATCTACAAGATGCACGGCAGAAATTCACCAAAGATCCTCAGACAGCACCTTCCAAACCATGAACAAAAACAAAGTTGCTGGAGAAGCTCAGCAGGTCTGGCAGCATATGTGAAGGAGAAAACAGAGTTAACGTTTCGGGTCCGGTGACCCATCCTCAGAACTGATGGTGGCTGGGAAAATGTCAGTTTATATGCAGAAAATAGGGAGGTGGGTGGGGTAGCTCAGTGGTTAGATTGTTGTCTCACAGCACTGGGGACCTGGGTTCAATTCCAACCTCAGGTGACTGTCTGTGTGGAGCTTGCCTGTTCTCCTTGTATCTGTGTGGGTTTCCTCCCACAGTCCCAAGATGTGCAGGCTTGGTAGATTGGCCATGGGAAATGCAGGATTACAGGGATAGGGTTGGGGAATGGGTCTGGGTCTGGGTAGGATGCTCTTTGGAGGATTAGTGTGAACCTGAATAGCTTGCTTCCAGACTGTGTTCTGTTTGGATAAATGCAATCAAAGGAGTAGGTTTTGAACAGCATCTAGACTAGGAGAGAGAAATAAAGATTTAGTTTGAGAGTTTAGGCTATAGACCGTTAGGGTACAAAAAAAGCTTCGGGTCATCGGGCTGTATCCAATTTAATTTCCAAGGCCATTTGCCCTACTCTACCTGCAATATCCCCACTTGCACTGCAGGTGGGAGTGCTCACCACAAATTCTGCTTCACAGACACTTAGAGAATGACCACAGCACACCCAGATTGTGTTTTCGAGCTGTAACAGCAATCTTTCAAACCACTTCCTTCAATTTCCTGCCACTTTGATTCCAAGTCAGTGAGTCATAGCAGCAAATAAAGAACTGCAGGCTTTCATCTAAAACTGGGAATGAGAAGTCAAAACTGCTTTAGATAAATGTAAAAAAAATCTTACCATGGCAGGGTTCTGAAGAGCAGACAAAATATTACTGCTATCCAAGGCAATAGCTACCCCTCAATCAACATTACAAAAACAATAAGATCTGCTCAGTATTCACCCAGAAGGGCTGGAGGACTGGTGGAATTCTCTACTGAAGGCTGTTGAGGCTGAGTCACTGAAAATATTAAAGAAACATGTGTAGGAGCTAAAGGCGTTGAGGGGTCTGGGAGAGATCTGGGGCGTGCTTTAAAGTTAGCCATGATCATGTTGAAAAGGCCTATGGTCTGCCCCTGTTCGTATTTTCTATGTTTCTATGATCATATTGTGGAACACATACATATTTTAAAACATGGTGATGGAATACAGATGTTAGTCTGTGATGCTGACCCGGGCAGCAGCTGACACTGTCTCGATCCCACTCCCACTGCCTGTTTCTGGTGCCACAACTGTCAATACCAAACAAGTTGGCCGTAGCTTTATTCCACCATAACCCTGAAGCTGTCCAATGCTCTCAGATCTCTGTGCTGCCTTATTTCTACAGTGGGTCCACATGCCCCAACATTGATGGTGCTACCTCCAGCTGCCTGGGCTCTGGCTGTTCATCCCTAAATATTTGCCCCCCTTTCCTTCATTATGTCACTCCTTAACATCCAAGATGACGGTGGAGAAGGACTCCACAGCTGGAGCTCATCTGCACCACGTGTTTATTTTCTCTTCTTTTCTCTTTTCGCATTTTTTTCTTTCTTTCGTCTTACCTCCAGACCTCGTGTCAAGCAAAGTTATTGCAGACTCCCAGCCTCAGCGCGGACTCCCAGCCTCAGCACGGACTCCCAGCCTCAGCGTGGACTCCCAGCCCTAGCGCGGACTCTGTGCCTCAGTGCAGACTCCCAGCCTCAGCGCAGACTCCCAGCCTCAGCGGGGACTCCCAGCCTCAGCATAGACTCCCAGCCTCAGCACAGACTCCCAGCCTCAGCGCGGGCTCCCAGCCTCAGCGCAGACTCCCAGCCTCAGCACAGACTCCCAGCCTCAGCGCGGACACCCAGCCTCAGCACAGACTCCCAGCCTCAGCACGGACTCCCAGCCTCAGCGCGGACGCCCAGCCTCAGCAGAGACTCCCAGCCTCAGCGCAGACTCCCAGCCTCAGTGCAGACTCCCAGCCTCAGCGCGGACGCCCAGCCTCAGCACAGACTCCCAGCCTCAGTGCAGACCCCCAGCCTCAGCGTGGACTCCTGGCCTTGAGAGCCCTGAGTCGAAGCCCAGCGCGGATTGAGTTGGAAGGACTGATGTTCTGAAGTTTTTATTTCATTGTTTTTCTGATGTATACCTAAGAATTTTGTACTTAAGAGTCTGTACCTAGGTACCTTGGTACCTAAGCTGGCGCTGTAAGTGGCGACTTGTAAACTTTTCCCTGACTTCATGCCAGTACATATGACAATAAAGCTCATTCTACATCGTGTCTTAGTATTATCAGTGCTTGTAAAAACAGGTTATTCGGTCATGACCACACATGCTGCTTATGGGAGCTTGCGGTACATAAATTGGACATCACGCTTCCCTGCGTTAACACAGCGACAATACTTCCACATTATTTCATTTGTGTAAATAATAACCTCATTCGTCTTGAGGTTGGGAAAGACACTACTGAAGTTGAATTCTTACTTCTCCCTATCTTTGTTTCAATGGGGAGGAGACCCCCTCTCAGTTACTGGTTTCAGTGAAGTTCCCTTTAAGAGATGCCTTTAAGAAAGCTCAGAGAAGCCTGACTTCCTGCTCTGCCTGAATAGGCAAGGGGCCAATAAATAATGTGTGTGGAGAGAGCTGCATGCTTGATTCATTCTAAAGAATATCCAGCCGGAATTTCTCATGCTCTCTGGGTCTGCGTGACCTGCCACGTTTGGCATGTGTCTCCGCCCCTGTGTGCAGGCGCTGTAGAAATCTTAGACCAGTGCTGCAGACCCTTCTGTGTCTGCCCACATATCACTGTTTAGATTTCTCAGGAGGTGAAACTCTTTAGCAGTACTACTTGACATCTGCACACAGTCTTCATTGACATTTCCGCTGGCAACAAGATGGGTTGTTAAATCCCGCCATAAAAGATTTTTGTTTGCCCTCCCAGATGTGTGACAGTGAAAGAGAATCCAGGAACCAAGTAATAAATGCTGCCAGGGCTGTCGGACTTTAGGGAAATCCAGGCAAGCTTCAGGTTGCTGCTCGATGTGGGCATTGCAACATGGCACTGGTGCCTACTAATGTGCAGGTGCCCAGGGAGAAGCTGATGTGTGCCATCTGTTTGGATGTGTTCAAAAGCCCGGTCACCATTCCATGTGGCCACAATTTTTGCCTGGAATGCATTGGGCGGTTCTGGGATGAGCAGTTCAACATGAGGGCCTCCAGCTGCCCCCAGTGTAGGGAAAGCTTCGTCCCCAGGCCCACCCTCCACAGGAACATCATGCTCTGCGACATCGTAGATGAATTTCTCAAGTCGGGGGCTGAGGCTGGTGCAACCCAGGCTCCGGTGGGACCCGGGGATGTGCCCTGTGATTTCTGCCGCGATGCCCAGCTGCGGGCTGCTAAGTCGTGCCTGATGTGCCTGGCATCGTACTGCGAGGATCACCTGAAGCCGCACCGGGATAACCCAGCCTTCCAGGATCACCCCCTGACCGAGCCGGCTCGCGACATTAAGGAGCGAAAGTGCAAGACCCACAGGAAACACCTGGAGCTCTTCTGTAGGAATGACCAGACTTTTATTTGCTGTGTCTGTATGACCAATGAGCACCGCACACACCAGGTGGTTACGCTGGAGGAAGAGGTGCAGAGCAGAAAGGTAACCTCCCACAAATACTTAATGTTGGCACAAGCAGAATTCTCCCCTTTTGGGGGTCACATTCAGGCATTGTGGGCTAGGATCTTAAAAAGCCAGATCTAATCAAAGAATCCCCACAGTGTGGACGCAGGCCTTTTGGCCCATCTAGTCCACACCGACCCTCCGAAGATCATCCCAGCCAGTCCCACCACACTCCTACCCTAACCCTGTAACCCTGCATTGCCCATGGCTAACCCACCTAGCCTGCACATCCCTGGACACTATGGGACAATTTAGCACGGCCAATCCACCCTAACCTGCACAACCCAGGGCACTATGGGACAATTTAGCATAACCAATCCACCCTAACCTGCACATCGCTGGACACTATAGGACAATTTAGCACGGCCAATCCACCCTAACCTGCACATCGCTGGACACTATGGGACAATTTAGCACGGCCAATCCACCCTAACCTGCACATCCCTGGATGCTATGGGACAATTTAGCACGGCCAATCCACCCTAACCCGCACATCCCTGGACACTATGGGACAATTTAGCACGGCCAATCCACCCTAACCCGCACATCGCTGGACACTATGGGACAATTTAGCACGGCCAATCCACCTTAACCCGCACGTCCCTGGACACTATGGGACAATTTAGCACGGCCAATCCACCCTAACCTGCACATCGCTGGACACTATGGGACAATTTAGCACGGTCAATCCACCCTAACCTGCACATCCCTGGACACTATGGGACAATTTAGCACGGCCAATCCACACTAACCTGCACATCTTTGGAGTTTGGGATTATGATTGCGGTACAAACCTACATTGGAAGTTGCTTTGTTAAATGACAGTGACTACACCTCCTGTCACTAATAAAATTTGGAAACTTTCATAATAATAGAAAGATGGTGCAGGGTTATGGGGTGAAGTCAGGGAGCATCACTCGGTGAACTGCCTCTTCAGAGAGCTGGCATAGAGATAGCAGACTGATTGGTCTTCATTCTGCATGGTAACTATACTGTGACTTCTGTGCTTTATAAGAATGCAATTACGTACATACCTTTAACCCGTTTTAAAACAATGCTGGCACGGTGGCTCAGCGGTTAGCACTGCTGCCTCATAGCACCAGGGACCTGGGTTCAATTCCACCCTTGGGCACCTGTCTGTGTGGAGTTTGCACATTCTCCCCCTGTCTGTGTGGGTTTGCTCCGGTTTCCTCCCATGGTCTGAAGATGTGTGCATTAGGGTGGATTGGCTGTGGGAAATTGCCTGTAGTGTTCAGTGGTGTGTGGGTGGGATGCTTTGAGGGTTGCTGTGGGCTTGTTGGGCCAAAGGGCCTGTTTCCACACTGTAGGGATTCTATGAAATCTAAATTTTTTTTTAAAAAAGTGAAGCAAACACGCAACAAATCTGGCAACATCTGTAGAGAGCGAAACGGAGCTATAATATTTCAGGGCTTTCTGATAGAAGGTTTGATGAATTGGGGCATGTTACTAAAGTATTATCTGAAGAAACAGGGCTTGCTTGCTTGCTTGCATGCTCCCTCCTAGTGCTAAGTGAAATGGTGAGGTTTATTTGTGCGATGTGCTGGCTCTCACACCATCTGCTGACTCTGTTCCCAGAAAGAGCTTTATCTCGTGGACCTTGAGACAGAGAAGCAGCTACAGGTCACACTGCTGGAGATTGGGACCCTACAGGAAAGCATGGACTCGATCACGGTCAGTTAATTACTCAATGCTCAGGAATCACACCACACCATGTTATAGTCCAACAGGTCTATTTGAAAACAAACTGTTGGAGCCTCACTCCTTCTTCAGGTGTTAGTGAGAGAGGTAGTATCAGACACAGAATTTATAAGTAAATTTATAAGTAAATGCTGGTGCCCCCTCTGACTTCACCTGCGGGAAGTGCACCCAACTCCAGCTCCTCATAGACCGCCTTAGGGAACTGGAGCTGGAGCTGGATGAACTCCGGATCATTCGGGAGGCTGAGGGGGGGTGAGAGAGAGGAGTTACAGGGAGGTTGTCACACCCAAGTTACAGGATAAAGGTAGCTGGGTGACTGTCAGGAAGGGGAAAGGGAATAGGCAGACAGTGCAGGAATCCCCTGTGGCTGTTCCCCTCAATAATAAGTATACCGTTTTGGATACTGTTGGGGGGGACGACTTACCAGGGGAAGGCCATAGCGGACAGGCCTGTGGCACTGAGCCTGACCCTGTGGCACAGAAGGGAAGGGGGGAGAATAGGAGAGCAATTGTAGTGGGGGATTCAATAGTAAGAGGCACAGGCAGGCGGTTCTGTGGACACGAACGAGATGAACGGATGGTATGTTGCCTCCCGGGTGCCAGGGTCTGTGATGCCTCGGATCGTGTCTTCAAGATCCTTAAGCGGGAGGGTGAGCAACCAGCAGTTATGGTACACATCGGTACCAATGACATAGGTAGAAAAAGGACTGAGAATGTGAAAAATGAGTACAGGGTGTTAGGTTGGAAGCTGAAGTCCAGGACAAACAGGGTAGTTATCTCTGGATTACTACCAGTGCCACGTGATAACGAGATAAGAAATAGGGAGAGAGTGCAGCTAAACACGTGGCTACAGGGCTGGCGTAGGAGGGAGGGCTTCCATTATGTGGATAATTGGAGCACATTCTGGGGAAGGTGGAACCTGTACAGTAAGGACGGGTTGCACCTGAACCGGAAGGGCACAAATATCCCGGGAGGGAGGTTTGCTCGAGCTGTACGGGATGGTTTAAACTAGATAGGCAGGGGGTGGGGAACCGGATTTGTAATTCAGACGATGAGGTATTCAGCCTTCCAACAGACACAACAGGGAGTGAGGTTGTTAATAAAGAAATGTGGTTGATAGAGCATAATTGTGGACACAGGGATGGTTTGAAGTGTGTATACTTCAATACTAGAAGTATCAGAAATAAGGCGGATGAACTTAGAGCATGGGTCAGTACTTGGAACTACGAGGTTTTGGCCATTACAGAAACTTGGGTAACTCAGGGACAGAAATGGTTGTTGGTAGTCCCGGGATTTAGATGCTTTAAAAGAAATAGGGAGGGTGGAAAAAGAGGTGGGGGAGTGGCATTGCTAGTCAGGGCTAGTATAGCAGCTACTGAAAGGCAGTTTGAGAATGATATGTTTACAGAGTCAGTTTGGGTTGAGGCCAGGAACAAGAAAGGAGCAGTCACTTTGTTGGGGTTTTTTTACAGACCACCTAACAGTTGCAGAGAAGTGGAGGAGCCGATTGGGAGGCAGATACTGTAAAGGTGCAGAAGTCACAGGGTTGTAGTCATTGGTGACTTCAACTTTCCAAATATTGATTGGAAACTTTTTAGTTGTAATAGTTTAGATGGAGCGGATTTTGTCCAGTGCGTTCAGGAAGGATTCCTGACACAGTATGTAGATAGACCAACACGACGAGAGACCACTTTGGACTTGGTGCTTGGCAATGAACCAGGCCAAGTGTTAGAACTGTTGGTAGGAGAGCATTTTGATGGTAGCGATCATAACTCTGTTACTTTTACAATAGTCATGGAAAAGGATAGGTATATACAACAGGGTAAGGTTTATAATTGGGGGAAGGGTAATTATAATTCTGTTAGGCAAGAACTGGGTAACATAAAATGGGAACAGATGCTGTCAGGGAAGAGCACTAAAGAAATGTGGAGATTGTTTAAGGAATGCATACTGCATGCGCTCGAAATGTTTGTCCCTAGCAGGCAGGGAAGATGCAGTCGAGTGAGGGAGCCATGGTTCTCGAGAGAGGTCGAACAGGAAGAAGGATGCTTATAAAAGGTTTAGGAAACAAGGATCGGAAAAGGCTCTAGAGGGATACAAGTTAGCCAGGAAGGAGCTGAAGAAAGGGCTTAGGAGAGCTAGAAGAGGGCATGAGAAAACCTTGGCAGATAGGATCAAGGAAAACTCCAAGGCTTTTTACACGTACGTGAGGAATAAGAGAATGACCAGAGTAAGGGTAGGGCCGATCAAGGATTGTAAAGGGAATTTGTGCACGGAGCCTAAAGAGATAGGAGAGGTTCTTAGGAATACTTTTCTTCGGTATTCACAACTGAGAGGGACCTAGTTGGAGGGGAGGACAGTGTGAAACAGGCTGGTAGGCTAGAGGAGGTCAGTGTTAGTAAGGAAGATGTACTAAG
>NC_063354.1:44144271-44146771 GCF_021869965.1 Rhincodon typus | reverse complement strand
ACAGGCGTCCCTGGGAGCCTGTGCCATCTTTAAAATAGTGTTGTGCCCTGAGATGAGCATTGTCAGCAGAGCTGCCCTGCACAGTTCCTGACCTTTCGCCAAGATGTGACAGACAGAGAAAATTGATCAGGGACCTGGAGCTTCTGCTGGATGTTGGACACAGGAAGGCTTCCTCTTCCCCCAGAGTGGGGGTGACAAGACCACACCATGCCATCTCTGGCCCGAGGCTGCCACTGGGGTCAGTGTATTCCGGAAGTTTGCCCAGGAAGAAGGTCAGTGACCTTCCCCACCTAAGTGCCACATCTTCCCTCCGAGAGCTCGCACTCAGGCTGTCTTTGATACAGAACTCACCCCCACCAAAGCTCCACCAGTCTCACCAACGCTTGCAGCACCTTCTTCACTCAATCTCACCCGCCCCAACCCCTGACACCACCAACCCTGCGTGCCCTTTGCGATGCCCACTCACTTGTTTGGGACAGCTCCCCACCTGCTCTAAAGGTAAGGGCTGTGCCACCTCCTTTTCATCCTTCTTCAGACCTTTCCCATTCCAGTGGAAAAAAGAGCCCCCAGTAGGGCAGAAAGAGTCAAGCTGGATGGTGGGCTTCCTGACATTACCTTGTGGAGAAGAATGTGACTGACCACCCTAAGAGGCTGAATGACTGTATCCGAGCCCCTGGACTGGCATTGGAGACTGTCCTTGTCTTACTCTGCCAGGGCCTCTTGACTGAAACTGAAGACCACTGACAAATGACGGCATTATGTCTGCACTAAACAGCGAGCCTGCAAGGTGCAGAAAGGCAAGGCATGGAAGTTGTGAGCATTCAGGTAGGATCATCGGAGAGGCGATGACCTAGTGGTATTACCGCTGGACTGTTAATCCAGAGACTCAGATAACATTCTGGGGACCCAGTTCGAATCCCGCCATGGCAGATGGTGGAATTTGAATTCAATAAAATATCTGGCGTTATGAATCTAATGATGATCATGAACCGATTGTCAGGAAAAACTCGTCTGGTTCACTAGTGTCCTTTAGGGGAAGGAAACTGCCATCCTTACCTGGTCTGGCCTACATATGACTCCAGACCCACAGCAATGTGGTTGACTCTGAACTGCCCACTGGGCAATTAGTGATGGGCAATAAATGCTGCCTAGCCAGCGATGTCCTCATCCTGTTAATGAATAAAGGGAAAGACAAAGTGGGTGTGGGAGTGCTGAGACAGTGAATGAGGAGCCTGGAGATGAAGCCTGGTCCAGCTTAGGAACTGACAGTGTGTTTCTGAGCTCACAGTATTCTTGCTGCAGCTTTGCAAAGTGCCCTTACACCCAGAGGTACAGCATTGAAGTGTCCCATACATTGGAAATATGCCATTAGGGTTAGAATCACAGAGTCCCTACAGTATGGAAACAGCCATTCGGCCCTCTGAGTGCACACTGACCCCTCTGAAGGGCATCCCACCCCCCTACCCTATCCCTGTAACCCTGCGTTTCCCATCACTAACCCATCCAGCCTGCACATCCCTGGACACTATGGGTAATTTCCCATGGCCAATCCACACTAACCTGCACATCTTTGGACTCTGGGAGGAAACCGGAGCACCCATAGGAAACTCACATGAACATGAGGAGAGCACACAATCTCCACACAGACAGTTGCTCAAGAGTGTAATTGAACCCAGATTCCTGGTGCTGTGAGGCAGCAGTGCTAACTACTGAGTTACTGCACTGCCTCTTTATAAAGGCTGGCACACACCAATGGGTATGGATGTGGTATATGGCGTGGCCAGTGCCCGTGGAGCGCATCCGGAGAGATTTGTGCCTGATGTCCAACATGGAGCTCTTTAGAAGGAGCAGCAAGCTGAACGTGTCAGGAAATTGCTCGTGCTTTCACTTTGAGAATTCTCAGCCTCTGGTTTGCTCGGTGACTATGGTCAGATAGGAAGCTGTGTATGACTGACGTGAGGTGTGCAGTTTTATACGGTCATCATCAAGTAATTATCCCCCTGAACAGGCAGCTCGCCGTTGCCAGGCAGAAATAAGGCCTCAACTCTAGACCTTACTAAAAGAACATAGCAAGTTGCTCCCGATGTCAAGCCAGGCTTTGGTAGACTTCCCATGGGATTCTGCCACATTTCAAAACTTTGCCTACATCATTCAGGCCCTATAAGATTTACACATGATTGTATTTATAGCTCATTGGTACAACTTAATTAAATGGTAAATAAAAACCAAAAGAACTGCGGATGCTGTTCTGAGGAAGGGTCACCGGACCCGAAATGTTAACTCTGTTTTTTCCTTCACAGATGCTGCCAGACCTGCTGGGCTTTTCCAGCAACTTCGTTTTTGTTCCTGTGTTGGTTATTTATGTGTTCCCAGGTCTGTCTTGGTCATGTGTCTGTTCCCAGGTCTGTGTTGGTTATGTGTGTGTTCCTGGGTCTTGGCTGGTTATGTGTGTATTCCTGGGTCTGTGCTGGTTATGTGTGTGTTCCTGGGTCTGTGTTGG
>NC_063354.1:44120062-44144261 GCF_021869965.1 Rhincodon typus | reverse complement strand
TCTGTGTTGGTTATGTGTGTGTTCCTGGGTCTGTGCTGGTTATGTGTATGTGTTCCCAGGTCTGTGTTGGTTATGTGTGTGTCCCTGGGTCTGTGCTGGTTATGTGTCTGTTCCCAGGTCTTTACTGGTCATGTGTCTATTCCCAGGTCTGTGCTGGTTGTGTGTGTGTTCCCCTATCTCTGATGGTTGTGTGCGTTCCCAGGTCTGTGTTGGCTGTGTGTGTGTTCCTGGTTGCATGGGTGCCTCCTGTATCTGTGTTTGTGCAAGTTGTTCTTTGCTGTGCTCTTTGCACTATCAAAATCTTAATACCTTTTTAAAAGTCCTCTACTCAGCCTTCTTTTCTCAAATTGAGAGTTGGGAGTTGGTCGCTCTGGGAGTTTGGAATGGATGTCGCTGGGTGAGACTGGGTGACTGGAGGAAGCATTGCTTGGTGCACTGGGCATGGAGTTGGTTTAAAGCTCTTTCTGATCTCACCGCAGAGAACGGCACAACAGGTGGAATTGGAAATCACCAACAAATTTTCTGCGATGACGGAAGCGATTGAGGAGGCCCTGAAAGTGGTGATTCGTTTAATTGGGCGGGAACAGCAAACAGTCCTGAACCAGGGGACCTGCATCAGGACTCAGCTGGAGCAGAGATGTAGAGAGCTGCGCGAAAAGAAACTGCAGTTGGAGATTCTAGCCAATAAGAGCGACAATTTCAAATTTGTGCAGGTAAAATCGTTCATCACCATTCACTAATGTACAACCCAATGGTCACACACTTAGTTCATTAGCATTACATTTTAACAATGTTATCAGCAATACCATAAACATACTCTCATCTAAATCCCAACGAGATGTGCTGCTGGTGTAATAATGTTCAATACAGCACAGGAACAGGCCCTATGGCCCACCAAGCCTGCGCCAATTCCTAGTCCTTATTTAGAACCATTACTTAATGCCCATGTGCAGTTTCTATCCCCCTGTTTGCCTCCCATTCATGTGTCTATCAAGATACGCCTTAAATGTTACTAACGTACCTGCTTCCACCAACTTCACTGGCAGCCTCTAGTTTCCATACACCAGGGAAAAGACCTTTACTATTCATCTTATCCACGCCCCTCATGATTTTATAAGGCGAGAGGAAAAAGATTTGCAAAGGGTATGAGGGGCAACTTTTTTACATGGTTTGTGTGTGGAATGAACTTCCGGAGGAAGTGGTGGATGTGGGTACGGTTACGGTGTTTAAAAGACATTTGGATTAGTACATGAATAGGAAATATTTGGAGGGATATGGGCCAGGAGCAGGCAGGTGGGACTAGTTTAGTTTGAGATTATGGTCAGCATGGACTGGTCGGACCGAAGGGTCAGTTGCTGTGCTGTATGACTCTGTGACCCTGTGGTGTACTCCTGCCCCTGTTTCTATGTTAGTGTCTTCACTTTCCTTATCAGCCGCCCGAGTGTCGGTCCTGGGATTGGTACCTTGGTCCTGTACCATTAATCTCGGTTTTATGGTGTGCGACAATGACTGCTGGGAACTTTGCTGAGGCCCCCTACCCCATGTAGAGGCAGCAGAGAGATTATTATTTGTTGCTGATTTGACCCCAGATCCAAGATCCTTGGGGTGAACACACTGTCCAACCCTGTAACACCCCCTGTAACATTTAGCGGCCTGTATGCAATGAGTAACGCAGTCAATTCTGAGTCAGAAGGTTGTGTGTTAAAATTTTCACAACTTAGACTTTAATGCATAAATCCTTTCTGTCGTTCCATTACAACACTAAGAACATTGTTGGCACTGTCCTTCAAATGACATGTTAAACTGAAGGCCCATCTCCCTGCATTATTTTGCAGTGGGTAACTCATCTCCAAAGTCTATTCACCATCAGGAAAGTTTTGGAGGGATATGGGCCAGGGGCAGACAGGTGGGACTAGTTTAATTTGAGATTATATTTGGCTGGAACTGGTTCGATCGAAGGGTGTGTTTCCGTGCTGTATGATTCTGTGACTCTAAGTCAGGAGTGTGATGGAATACTCCCTACTTGCCTGGATGAGTGCAGCTCCAATGGCACTCAAGAAGCTTGATACCATCCAAACTAGATGGCCCATTTGATTGGCACCACATCCACAGACATTCAGGTAGGAGCAGTTTATACTGTCGAATAGAATCATAGACTCATACAGCATCGAAACGTGCCCTTGGCCTATCTAGAAGATGAATCATAGAATCCCTACAGTGTGGAAACAGGCCCTTCGGCCCAACAAGTCCACACCGAACCTCAGAGCATCCCACTCAGACCCATCCCCCTATAACTCACCTAATCTACACATCCCTGAACACTACGGGGCAATTTAGCATGGACAATCCACCCTAACCTGCACATCTTTGGACTGTGGGAGGAAACCGGAGCACCCGGAGGAAACCCACACAGACACGGGGAGAACGTGCAAACTCCACACAGACAGTCACCCGAGGGTGGAATCGAACCCGGGTCCCTGCTGCTGTGAGGTAGCAGTGCTAACCACTGAGCCACTGTGCTGCCCCAAAGGCAAACAATCAGGGTCCATCTGAGATTTGAACCCAGGACCTTTCGCATATCTAACCTGTGGAATCCCCAAAGCGAGAATCATGCCCCTAAAACAACGAGCCATTGCCACAAGCTTGTTTTATGCATAGGAACACCATCACCCCAAGTTTCCCTCCAAGACACACACCACTTGGAAATATAACGCCGATCCTTCAGTGTCTCTGGGTCAAAATCCTGGAATTCCCTCCCTAAGGGCATTGTGGGTCAACCTACAGCAGGTGGACTGCAACGGTTGACAAGAAAATAGCTCTGCACCATGTTCTCCAGGATATTTAAGGCTGCATGGTGGCTCAGGGGTTAGCACTGCTGTTTCACAGCGCCAGGGACCCGGGTTTGATCTCACCCTCGGGCAACTGTCTGTGCGGAGTTTGCACATTCTCCCCGTGTCTGCGCGGGTTTCCTCCCATAGTCCAAAGAGGTGCAGGCTCGGTGGATTGGCCATGGGAAATTTCCCATAGTGTTCAGGGATGTGGAGCTTAGGTGGGTTATTGGAGGATGGGTCGTTGTAGACTTGTTGGGCCGAAGGGCCTGTTTCTACACTATAGGGATTCTATGAGGGGAAAAAAATAATTAGGGACAGGTGATGAATGCTGGTCTAGCCAGTGAAACTGATGTGCTGTGAACCAATAAAACCAATTAAATGATTTAAGAGTAGGGGACTTCTCTCTGATGTCCTGGCCAATATTTATCACTCCAACAATATCACAAATCAATTACTTGGTCATTTTCATATTGCTGTTTGTTGGGTGGCTGTGCACAAATTGACTGCCTTCATTGACTTTTAGGATGTTCTGTGGTCATGAAAAGTGCTATATGAATGCAAGTTCTTCATTCTTCCAGTTCTGTGCTTCCTTTCAGGAGTCCCTTTGTTTCAGCTCCTCCTCTCAGGTCTCTGACGTCCCGAAGTTAAAGTCTGACCTACGTTTCAAACTGGCACGTGCCAGCGAAGCTGCCACTGAACTTTCTGCCCAGGTGAAGGAGTGCCTACGTCGAGCTATGAAACGCAAACTGAAGAGCACAGAGGTCAGAGGTCAGTGGATCCCAGAACAGGTCTGTTTAAAGGGACACATTCGGAGGGTTTGAATCTCCCCACCTCCCCCTCCCACTTCCTCCATGCTCCCAGATCACGAAATGTTGGTGAAATGGGGGTGTTACATTCAGTAGATTGGCATGGAGGAGACAACAATGACATACAGCAAAAGATAACAACGAATCTGCCCCTTATTTATCATACAATACACGAACCTCCAAGACCATGTAATCTCTGGAATGGATGAAACACTCTTTTAGTAACTAAGGCCTATTTGAGGTAAAACCAGACTGGGAAATTTGTCTTTGAACCAATTGAAGCTGAGCTGGGAGATTATTCTGGGATGTGATAGTTTGATGTAGCTACTTTCTTTTGTATGAGGGATTTCTGGCCAGGGTTGACTGTAACAAATTTTCTGCTCACCCATTGCTGTGGGACAACATTGGCCACAAGGCAATGGTGCAGTGGTGCAGGTCATGTGATGACATCCCCAAAATGTACCAATCACAGTTGAATCCCACCATGGCAGATGGTGGAATTTAAATTCAATAAAAAAAATCTGGAATTAAGAATCTAATGATGACCGTGAATCCATTGTCGATTGTTGGGGAAAAAACCCATCTGGTTCACTAATGCCCTTTAGGGAAGGAAACTGCCATCCTTACCTGGTCTGGCCTACATGTGACCCCAGACCCACAGCAATGTGGTTGACTCTGAACTGCCCTCTGGGCAATTAGGGATGGGCAATAAATGCTGGCCTAGCCAGCAACACCCTCATCCCATTAATGAATAAAAAAAAAACCTTCTTCTGCCTGTTTTGAAACCATCCAGATCTTGTTTGTGGATTTTCCTCAGCAATAATTCTAAGTTAGCAGTTTCCGGCAATTTCTCCTTTGCTCCAGGACTCCAGTGTACTCTTAATTAACCGTATCAATCCTATTTAATGTCTTCTACACTTCTATGGACTCGGCTCCATCTTACCCCCTTGCAAGGATGAAGTGTCCTGGTTGTTTCAGCATTTCCTCATAAATCAATCCATTAAGAGTTGGAGGGGACAGCCCTCTTGACTTTTCTCCTCTTTCTTCAGTCACATGATGATTCCTGAAGAAGGGTCTAGGCCCAAAATGTCAGCTTTCCTGCTCCTCTGATGCTGCTTGGCCTGCTGTGTTCATCCAGCTCTACACCTTGTTATCTCAGATTCTCCAGCATCTGCAGTTCCTACTATCTCAGAGCCTACTTGTACTCATACATTACCTTTCACGGGTTTTGGAATGTTACAAAGGACGTCACAGCCAATTAAATACTTGTAAAATGTAGGTCTAGAAATTCAATGACACTGGGCTTGATTTACAGATGCAAAATGGCTGCTGGAGTATCCAATTTGGCGGATGGTGGGGGCACACGTGTTCTGTGAGGGAGGTGAGTCATCATCCAGTCTTGGCGTCAAAACAGGAAGTAGTAGGGTTGTCATTGTTGATTGGTACATTTTGGGGTGTCATCACATGAGCTCCTATCTCCATCTGCCCTAGCTTCCGCCACTGCCCCACCTGACATGACCAGCCTTGTGGGAAATACTGTCCCACGGCAATGGGTGAGCAGAAAATTTGTTCTAAGATTGTCATGGGGGAGGTGATGGCCTAGTGGTATTATCACTGGACTATTAATCCAGAGACCCAGGAATATTCCAGGGACGTGGGTTCGAAGGCAGATGGTGCAATTTGAATTCAACTTAAAAAAAAGGATTAAGAGTCTAATGATGACCACGAATCCATTGTTGATTGTTGCAAAAAGCCCATCTGGTTCACTAATGTCCCTTAGGAAAGGAAACTTCCATCCTTACCTGGTCTGGCCTACATGTGACTCCAGACCCACAGCAATGTGGTTGACTCTTAACTGCCCTCTGGGCAATTAGGGATGGGCAATAAATGCTGGCCTAGATGCCTCACCCTGTGAATGAATAATAAAAGAAAATATAGTGCCCCTTGTTAACACAGAACACAAGAGACTTCAAAGACAGTTTTAAAAAAATCTCAATCTTTTTATTGTCCCAACAACTTTTCCACCTGCCTGTAGCAGTGCCTCAAATTTTAGTTCCTGAAGAATCTAGGGCAGTACGTTGCAGAATGTTATTGTTGACAATTTTTCTGGTGAGCCTCAGAAACATTGACCAGGACAACAAGAGAACATTCCTGTTCCTACACACATCTATGTAACGTTTTATCCATGATGTGGAGGTGCCAGTGCTACAATGGTGTGGGACAAAGTCAGAAATCACACAACACCAAGTTACAGTCCAACAGGTTTATTTGAAATCACAAGCTTTCCGAGCGCTGCCCCTTCGTCAGGTAAAGTTAGAGGGAAGCACACAGGCACAGAATTTATGGGCAGTCAGATCAAAGGCAGAGAGATCAAAGGATCATATAAATGGTGTTGTGGAGTGCTGAATAATAAGTCTCTGCAGGTGATCAAAAGTGTCAGATGGTGTGAGTAAAGTGTCAACAGCTGAATAACAAGTGAAGGGATGACCTATAATCTGATTAAATGAGGCAGAGAGATAATTACAAAAAATATAAAAATGTGTGATGCTGGAGACAAGCTAAATGACTGGAAATAGCATGATGGGTATAAGAGTCACATGCTGAAGGTCTAACCAAAGTGATAAGTAATCCAAAACTGTACAAACTAATTAAGGTAGTGAGATCATAACAATTTACCCAGGTGATGGTGTCAAAACAGGACAGTGAGGAAGGTTTTACAGATATAGAGCAGTGTGGTGTTGTCACCTGTTTTGCAACATCAGCCCAAGATCTCCACTGAGGCTGTCTTCATGGGTATGGAACTTGACTATCAGTCTCTGCTCTGTGACTCTGTGTTGTTGTGTATCCTGAAGTCCGCCTTGGAGAACGCTTAGCCGAAGTTCAGAAGCTGAATGCCCTTCACCGCTGAAGTGCTCCCCCAGTGGGAGGTAACATACCTGTCTGGCGATTGGTGCATGGTGTCCATTCATCCATTGTCATAGCGCCTGCATGGTCTCACCAATATCTTTTATCTGCACTGGAGAGGGCAGGTGAGACCTTAGCTTACCCAGTGTCCTTTAGAACTGAGTATTACGATTGTGGATTGAGGTTTGAACAAGAGAGAGAGCTGCCACAGGCCCTGGATTAAGGATCCACAATGCACAAATAAGCTCCATCTTCCATCTCTTTTGTTATATACAGGCAGTGAGAAAACTGCTCGACTATCGGATGTGTCTCCACGAACCTCTCTGCTTCCCCCAGAAGCCAAGATTCGGAAAGAGCTTAGACGATGTGAGTACCTTTTACGGTTTGAACCAATCAGAGACCTTGTGCACCTCCTTCAGGACTGCCAGCTGCTGGCATAGATCCAGGAGATGGCTATCTCTCTGAAACTTTATCCTTTTAACGGGCTGGTCATTTAGGTTTGTGATCAGCGAATTGAAAGTTTTTTTTCAGTTTCCCGATGGGGAAAAGAAATGAATTTGAATTTCTGTAGCATCTTTCACAACTTCAGGGCATTCCATAAGTTTTTGCAGCTGTAGAGATTATAAGGAGGTCAGCCAAGTGGACATCCATTCTAAAAACTGAAAGAACTGCGGATGCTGTAAATCAGGAACAAGAACAGAAGTTGCTGGAAAAGCTCAGCAGGTCTGGCAGCAACTGTGAAGAAAAAATCAGAGTTGACGTTTCAGGTCCTGTAATGAGGAAGCGTCACTGGACTCGAAACATTAACTCTGATTTTTTCTTCACAGATGCTGCCAGGTCTGCTGAGCCTCTCCAGCAACTTTTGTTTTTGTTGCAAAGAAAAATACAGCATAGGAACAGGCCCTTCCATACTAAAACTGCCTTCACTTACAGGATCCATATCCCTCTATTCTCTCCCTATTCATGTATTCATCCAGGTGTTTACTGCATCCTGCTATTGTGTCTGCTTCCACCACCTCCTCTGGCAGCATGTTCCAGGCACTCACCACCCTTTGTATGAAAAACTTGCCTTGCGCATCACTTCTAAACTTCTCCCACCCATGCACCTCTCCCACACCCCAAACCTGTGTCCCCCTAGTAATTGACCCCTCCACCCTGGAGAAAAAGCCTCATACTTTCCACATTGTTCACAATCTTATAATCTTTTATCAGATTGCCCTGAACCTCCTGCGTTCCAGTGAAAACAAATCCAGTCTATCCAACCTTTCTTCATGCTGAAGTCCCCCATATATCAGGCAATCTCCTGGTCTGTAGTCCCTGCAAATGATTTCCCCCTTGTGATCTCCTATATACATACCCTTCTATATGCTGTTCAACTGTGAGGGATAAAGGATAGATGCCAAAAATGTCCATCTGATCAAGTGTTTGTGCTTGAAGGATTGAGAAACCTTGAAGCAAGCCAGAATTTTCCACAACACGAATACCATTTCTTTAAACTTCTTGGCTTCATGGTGGCTCCTGTTCTCTGAGGGGTTTGTCCTCCTCACACGTCTCATCCTGCAATTGTTTCCATTGCTGTCCAAAGCTATTGTCATCACATGAATCGGTTCACTAATAACAGTTCTTGTACTGTGGTGGTCCGCTAACCATTAGCATGGAAAAAAGTAAGCTTTCAAATGATTAGCTAGTTCATTCAGATCAGTTATCCTTACAGCCAAATACTGCAGGCTCCAGCTCATTACAGATCTTGCAACCATATGTTGAAAGGTGAGACACACCTTCCCCACCCACTCCTGTCGGGGTCACACTCAGCTCTCTGGAGGCAGTGGGAGGAGATTTCATGAGATACACAACAGCATGGATCTGTCTACTCATGGGATATGGAATCTTCTAGTCCCATTGTCTTCAGGGTGGAAGGATGGAGGATTGCTAAAGTTACCTCTATCCCACACTCTGTATTTCTAATTGGCCTGGTCTCTACTGTCTGAATGAAGAGATTTTTACTAAACCTTTAAGACAATGAAAAATGGTGGCGCAGTGGCCCAATGGTTACTGAGGCTGCCTCACAGCGCCAGGGACACGGGTTCGATTCCAGCCCCCGGTGACTGTCTGTGTGGAGTTTGCACATTCTCCCCATGTCTGCGTGGGTTTCCTCCAGGTGCTCCGGTTTCCTCTTACAGTCCAAAGGCGTGCAGGTTAGGATGGGATTGGCCGTGCTAAATTATCCAGGGGTGCACAGGCTTGGTGGATTAGCCATGGGAAATGTGGGGTTATGGGGTCGGATGTTCTTCAGAGGGTTGGTGCGGACTCAATGGGCTGAGTGGCCTGCTTCCGCAATGTAATGATTCTGTGAAAAGCCATATTTTTTGACGGCCCTTCTGGAGCCAAAACAACCATACACTGATGGAAATAAAGGAGTGTATCTCCCCACACAGGGAGTCCCTGTACCTCACTTTGGCTCTGTTCTGTCGTTACCTTTTGGAATAGTCTTTCAACTTCATAGCGATTCAGAAATCATGGGAACTCAAGCGACGCTTGTGGAGTTCTACCTGTTTCACTAAAGGTAGCCCTGCCCACGCAGAATCTCACCAGTGTGCCCAGCACACACTTGCCGTTGTCACAAGAATTTCCCAGGCCTGTGGTTTGATAATGTGGCAGCCAAGCATTGCTTTAGATTACAAGGGTGGTTTGATAATGTGGCAGCCAAGCATTGCTTTAGGTTACAAGGCCAGTAATACTGACAATTACCTTTCAGTTCAGCCACCATTGGATGGCGTTGCTGCTCCTCCACAGAACGCCTCCCCGGCTGGTTCCTCCAGGAGGCGCTGCAGGTAAACGTGCCATTTCTGTTTATTTCTTACTGCACATTCCTCTCAGTTAACTTTATTAAAAAAAACATCTAGAATGCGACTTAATGATTCTCTTTTCAATAATGTATCATCAGTGAAGTGTAGGGTTCATTGTTTCTCCAGCTATGCTCTCTCTGATGCAAGGTATCATGGATCTCCAGCTGTCCTGTCCCCATTCTGCTCATGTCCTTGAACCATGGACCTCACACCCTCACCTGTCCTGGGGCAACCTGCCCCTGGTGCCTTTTAACTTCAGTGGTTTCCCAGCCGTAAGGCGATGGGAAGAGTAGGTCGGGAATTATGGTTTTGAGGGATGTGAAAGGAAACCTTTGACCAGTTGTAGGGACAGAATAGGGAGGGACCGATTGTCCTTACCCCAGGAGTGTTTGATGGGGATGGAGTTGAGAGAACATCATTTTTATTTCAAAAGAGTTGAAGGAACTTTGTTTTGAGTATAACAGTGTCAAGGGACCTTTGAGTTCCAGAGTCGTGGAGAATTTACTTTTCTATTTAAAAAGAGTAGAGTAAGCTTTACTCTGGATTTGACCTGGTGCTGTCCCCGTCCCAGGAGTGTCTGAGGGAGACGGTTTCGAAGGGACTTGATTTTTCCCTTTTACCTTTTGTTTCAAAGAGTAGGGAGGGAGCGATAAGGGAGAGGAGAGAAAAGATAGGATAGGGAAGACAGAACATATGTGGTTCAGAGATAGTGTGAAAAGTACAATATGGTGAAGGCGATGAATGGCGAGAAGGGGAGGGGGAATTCAAGAGCATAAGAGAGAATGGCAAGGAGCTGTCAAGAGATACATGCTTCTTGCATCAGAAGCCAAAAATCTAAGGCAAATGCCATGTTACAATGCACACTGTCATACAACATCACAATATATCACATCATGTGCAGCATGGACATGGTCCGAAACCTCTCTCTAAGGAAAATGGAAGTAAACAAGAAAAAGAAAAGCAAAGAAGAGGAGAAGGAGCAATTGAAGGAGAACAGGTGGCAGACAGAAGGATCACTGAGAGGCACGGACCATCCTTTGTATAGAATTAGCAGTGAACCATATCACTGAGCTGCACCTATTGTGTCAGTCACACAGAAAATTCAATTGTCTCAAGTTTTCTAAAAACACTTTAAAATGATTTCTGACTTCAACTATATCTCTACAGAATCTGTTCCTCATCTTTTTTGGACAACTCTCTCTCCCAGTCTGTTTGCAGTAACTGGGGGAGTCTGTGTGTGTACATATTCTCCCTTTCTGCAAAGGACAGGGTCCTGTGTAATAGTATGTATGCAGCCTCCAGCATACACAAGTGTGCCATGCTGTATCTGACTGACAATCCTAAATCGTTTGTCTGTTAAATTCTTGGCAAACTCAGGACACTGTAGGATGTGCCTGTTACAGCTCAGCAGCCGTTTGCTGGCTCATTTCTCAGGACAATGCCTTGACCAAACACAGTCAACTTGCCTGGTTTAAAATTTAAACAAAGCCCGACAATTAACTGTCAGTGATCATCAAACGGTGCTTTCTCCAAGGCAACGTCTCTATCAGTCACTTACCAACCAGTCACCACTCTCCTCTCATACAGTATTAATGTTACTTTTCCCATAAAATTGGTATTTTTTTTGTGAACGCACAATTGTCCTGATGAGTGCAATTTGAAAAATCATGATAAAATGTGTTTTTTTTTCAGAAATACTCAAATAATTCCTAACAATAACAAAAATGAGGCTCAATTAAAATACCATCATATTTCTGTCTTTTAGACTCCTTGAAGCTGACTTTTGATCCAAACAGAATAAATGAATACTCCCACCTGGTCCAGTTGGGTACAGAGAGAATGTAACTAAAACTGAAGACTTGGCACAGTCAGGAGTAGCTGCTGACTTTGGAGAATTTCTGACCAATTGTGTATATAACGAGCTGTCACCACGACACATTTTACTGCAGGTATCACCTTCTCTGGAGCCTCTGTGCTGACCTGGGACTTAGATACAACTGTGTGAAGCAGAAAACCCAAAAGTGTATCTTTTACTTGAGGAGGAATGGTTTGGGGTGGGAGCTGAGGATTTGTCCTGGTGTGTGGTCATCAATCTCACCCACACCCAGTTTCCTCCTTGTGAATCAGTTGCATCATGTGCCCTTACTGTCCAAATGGCAGACTTAGGTGGAATCGAAGTTACCTGGTTAGGTATGTAACTGGACTGGGTTCTCTCCAAGTAGCACCTTGTCATTTTTACAGAGTGATGTGCACTATGGATAAAAATCACTCTATGCTGTGTTCTGACTCTTTGGTTCAGACACTTTTCTAAGGACTCAGCAGCTCAAGTAACAAGAGGTAGACTGGAACTTGTTAAAGCTACTCTCATTTCTCAGCTGTGTTCTTGTGCATGTATTCTGAAGGCATCTAGGTCAACCCACAATGGCCATTCTTCCCGTGTGTGTACCTGGACAACACATGCTGTTCAGCTATTTCACCATGGATGGCATCACACCAAACCTGGTAACAGCCAATACAAACAGTCATTCACTTTAAAAAAAGGTCACTATGCAACTTTGAGAAGCAGGTTCCCAGTCTGATCAACTTCACACTAAGGAATGATCCTTTAGCTGTGGTGTAGAGTACATTATGATTCTAGCATTAGAGCCTGCCCTTGGTCCATTCAGCCCATCAAGTCCACACTGACCCTCCAAAGAACATCCCACCCAGACCCACATCCCTACCCTATTCTTGTCACTCTGCATTTCCCAAGTCTAACACACCTAACCTAAACATCCCTGGACCCTATGGCCAATCCACATAACTTGCACATCTTTAGACTGTGCAAAGAAACCAGAACACCCTGAGGAAACCCATGCAGACACGGGGAAAATGTGCAAACCCCACACAGCCAGTCACCCATAGGTAGAATCAAACCCAGATCCCTGGTGCTGTGAGGCAGCAGTGCTGACCACTGAGCCACCGTGCTACCCCACCAGTGAAGCTCATCGTAAATTGAAGTCTTTGTTGTGAATCATTTGAGCGACCTACACCAGATGGACTACCATAGTTGCAGAAGCTTTCAAGGACAGCTATGGTTGAGTAATAAATCCTGGCCTTGCCAGTGACACACATATCCAGCAGTGATATGAAGTCTGCTGAGGCCTAACTCAGTGCTCTACTTAGAACAAGAGCAAAATCCTGCAGATGCTGGAAATCTGAAGCAAATACAGAATGCTGGAGAAACTCTACAGCATCTGTCGAGAGAGAATCTGGTGCGACGTTTCTTTACAACTTCTGAAACTCTCGACTTTCTCCAGCATTCTCTGTGTTTGTCCCAATGCTGTCCTTGATTTGTGACAGTGCCCACATGCTGTTTATTCTTCTGGTTATTTTATTTGAGGAGCCTACACTATTAATCAAAAGGGATGCTTGTGAGGGAGCCCGTACGCACATTGGGTGGAATTTAATGCCTTCCCTCGAGGCAAGGTTGGAGGTGGAGGCCATTTAATTGGGCTGGAGGGTGGAGATTGGGATGACACTGTCAGGATGGCTTTCCCACCGCAATGCCATTGGAGGCCCTTAGGTGATCAACTAATGATCATTTACAGGCTTTATCCCAGTGTCACTGGTATTCAACCATGATGTGTGTTTGCTTGCTGGCTTCCAGGGGAGATGGGTCATTGGCATGTATGCAGGGACCAGCGATTGGGAAGGTGGTTCCCATTGAGAGCTATGCCTCCCTCTTGACCCCACCCTCGCTCAACTAAGGCTTGTGCCCCTCATCGATTCCGGGCCTCTGGCGGGTTCATTGTCTGCACCATCGCTCCTGGTGGTACTGCCTTCAGTGGGGAACTGTTGGTCCCTTACTAGCTGGCAGTATTCAGAGAGGCAGGTGAAATTTTTGCCCTCCCACCTCTCCACCTCAGCTTGATCTATTGATGGCCACTTAAATGGCAGATCGTCCCTTAATAGAGTTTGCCTTCTCCATAGGAGATGCTACAGAGCATTCACCATCTGCCCAGCCAACAGTTGTGACCCCTATCACCTGCGTTATAAAGTCCACTCACTACGTGCAACTGTAACATTGTCTAATGTCAATCCATCGTAGGGATCATTGTGCTAATTTTCTATGTCATTCTGATCCTTCAGTTATCAGACGAGAGTGAGCACCCTTCCTGGGAATATCCCATTGACCGAAGTCAGCAATGGGGAGTGGGAGGGCAGAGGGGAACAGTGTCTACAATTCCCAGCTCAGAGTCTTGATGGACACAGCCTAAAAACAGGACCCACGCCTTTCACAAATTTTCCCTAGTCCTGTCAGTTACTGGAAAGGTAATTTCTGCAGTCTGCAGAGCCTCGAATGCTAATTTTTAAAAACTTATTGTATTCTCTTCCTGTTGTTCTATTGCATATATCGCATATTTTAGCATTTGCTACAGGTCTAAGAATTGCTACTTGAGGCTGCAACAGTTCCTGTTGTATTAAGCAGTCTGAACATATTAATTAAACCTCTCTTCCTACATTCCAATTATATAGGAGCTGTGTTATAATGGATGTTTATATCAAACAAGCTGCTGTTACATTCCTGTACAAATGAATGAGATTTAGATCAATAAAATCTATGTATATGATCCTTCATGTGTAATGTGATTTTGAAATTATATACCGAATGATTAGACCATACACAACTCCAAATGCTGACCCTAATATTGTCTCCAGGTGGGTTTTGTGCTCGCAATTTCAGGGATATTCACCTGTCACAGCAGAAAGACAGGCCCAAAACTTAACTGTCAGTAAATCTTAGCTTGAGATCAGATCATTTAAAGCTGGGAGACACCATTTTGTCCATCACTGAACCCCTTTACACTTTGAACAAAGCTCCATGGTATTTGTGGTCATTTGTAAGGAAAAAAAAATGTTCTGGAGGTGATTTCGAATAGGAAAGTAACACGTTGTCTTAAAGCCAGACGAAAATATGGAAGTAGATCCAGCAATTTCTGATTGCTGCAGAAACAAAATGGAAGAATGTATTCTTTAGGTGATTTTGAGAGTGAGAGGAGATGGGAGATGCAGTTACAATGGTGATGAGGAGTTGCTGAGGCCATTTTATCTTCTGGTACATCAGGGATGACAGGATTATGGAGAGGGACAATGGAAAGGTTGAAAAATTACTTGAGCATTTAATCAGTGAACATCTTACTGAGATCTGGGCTCACCATCCGTTTTAAGACTTTTGATTGCATCAGCATCACCTCTGCCTCTCAGCCAAGACCAGTGTGGGAATGAATATGTAAATATTGTTTAATTCCTGTGTCACATTCTTAAGTTTTGTCTTATTTTGCACAAAGTGACAGTTTGTCGGTTAGTCATAGAGGTTCTGTCATCCAACTGGAGCAAGCATGAAGAAGACACTGTGTGAAATGACGCACTAGATGTTCAGCTTATAACGCAGTCTGAGAAACTCAAAAACGGATTCATTCTCTGCGATCAAACTAGACTGAAAGATGACTGTTGAGATACATAGGAGATTTAGATCAATAAAATCTATGTATATGATCCTTTATAGAGAGTCATACAGCACAGAAACAGACCCTTCAGTCCAACCCGTCCATGCTGACCATAATCCCAAACTAAACTAGTTCCACCTGCCTGCTCCTGGCCCATATCCCTCCAAACATTTCCTATTCATGTACTTAGCCAAATGTCTTTTAAATGTCGTAATTATACCCACGTCCACCACTTCCTCAGGAAGTTCATTCCACACGCGAACCACCCACTGCGTAAAAAAATTGCCCCTCAACTCTTTTTAAAATCCCTCTCCTCTCACCGTAAAAATGTGACCCCTAGTTTTGAAATCTCCCACCCTAGGGAAAAGACAACTAACATTAACTCTATCTATGCCCCTCATTATTTTATAAACTTCTACTAGGTCTGTCAACCTCCTATGCTCCAGTGAAATAAGTCCCAGTCTATCCAACCTCTCTTTATGCGTGACTTGATTCTGAAATGATATGCCAAATGATTAGACCTTACATAACTCCAAATGCTGACCTAATATTGACTGCAGGTGGGTTTTGTGCTCATAAGTTCAGGATTATTCACCTGGCATGGCAGATAGGCCCAAGTTAGTATAACTCCCCAAGACTTAACTGTCAGTAAATCCTAGCTTGAGATAAGGTCGTGTAAAGATGTTCAACTGCTCAATTCTGCTTAACCTTTCAATTAGATCATGGTTAATCTGCATCCTAACCTTATTTATAGTTTTACATCCCTTAATATTCATGACCCAGTAACAATCGATCAGACATGGTTTTGAGAACTCCATAACCTTCATGGGGACAGTTGCAGACATTTGCGAATTTTTGTGTGAATAAGTGTTTACTGATTTCCTTGACCCTAGCTCCAATGTTAAGGCTAGGCTTCCTTTTACCTGATTTCCTCACCGGAGAGAAAAAAAAAGTTTATCTATCCTACCAAACTTTTTTTTTAAAGAAATCATCTTAAACACCACATGTTAGATCAGTGCTTCATCCTCTTGATGCAAAGGAATACAAGCCCTTTTGAAGGTCTTAGCGAAAATTTGTAGCTCACATTGTGGATGTGGTTGTTCATTTGCTCGCTGAGCTCTTGTTCCATGGTGAGCAGACATTTTGTTATCATTCTAGGCATCACCATCAGTGCGACCTCTAATCGAAGTGTTGGTGTTCTGCTCCGTTCTGAATGTATATGATCCTCTGGTATGGTGGGTCTTGTCACTCCTGGTTCTGTTGTTTTAGCGACGGTCTGTGTACAGGATCTATTTCTATGTGGGGTTAACACAGTATGGAGTTGGAGGAACACAGCAGGCCAGGCAACATCAGAGGAGTAGGAAAGTTGATATTTCGGGTTGGGACCCTTCTTCAGAAATGGAGGGGGGGAAGGGAGCTGGGAAATAAATAGAGAGGACGGGTGGGGCTGGGGAAGGTAGGTGGGATGGTGATAGGTGAGTGCAGGTAGGTAGTGGTGGGGATTGGTCAGTGAGGTGGGAGGAGTGGATTGGTGAGACAGAAGATGGACAGGTTGTGTCAGGTCAAGGAGGCAGGGATGAAAGGGAGGGTTGGTCATGGGATGAGGCTGGGGGGTGGGGAGATTTTGAAACTGGTGAAACCCACATTTAGGCCATTGGGTTGTAGGTTCCCGAGGCGGAATATGAGGTGCTTCTCCTCCAGTTTCCGGGTGGCGTCATTGTGACACTGGAGGAGGCCCAGGATGGACACGTCACCCAGGGAGTGGGAGGGGGAGTTGAAATGGTTCGCGACTGGAAGGTGTTGTCATTTGTTGTGCACAGAGCGCAGGTGCTCTACAAAGCGGTCTCCGAGCCTCCGTTTGGTCTCACCAATATAGAGGAGGCCACATCGGAAGCAGCGGATGCAGTAGACCACATTAGCACATTGCCTCTGTCTGATGTGGAAGGTTTTTTTGGTTGCTTGGATGGAGGTGAAGGGGGAGGTGTAGGGGCAGGTGTAGCACTTCCACCGGTTGCAGGGAAAGGTGCCGGGGGTGGTGGGGCTAGTGGGCAGTGTGGAGCGGACGAGGGAGTTGCGGAGAGAGCGGTCCCTACGGAAGGCAGATAGGGGTGGGGAGGGAAATATCTCTTTGGTCGTGGGGTTGGCTTGCAGTGGTGGAAGTGGCGGAGAAAGATATGTTGAATGCGCAGGTTAGTGGGGTGACACGTGAGGATCAGGGGGATTCTGTCTTTGTTTTTATTGCGGGGTGGGGGTGTGAGGGCAGAGGTGTGGGAAATGCAAGGGATGCGGTTAAGGGCATTTTTGATCACCGGAGCAGGGGCATTGCGGTCCTTGAAATAGGAGGGCATCTGGGATTTTGGGAATGGAGCACCCCATCTTGGGAGCAGATGCAGTGGAGGAGGAGGAATTGGGAGTAAGGGATCTCATTCTTGCAGGAGGGTGGGTGAGAGAAGGTCTGGTAGCTGTGAGAGTTGGTGGACTTGAAATAGATGTCAGTGTTGAGGCGGTTACCAGAAATGGAGATGGAGAGGTCCAGGAAGGGGAGGGAGGTATTGGAGATGGTCCAGGTGAATATGAGATTGGAGTGAAAGGTGTTGATAAAGTTGGTGAACTGTTTATTAATGGAGCCCTGCGTTGGGAACCAGGCTTCCAGAAATTCCCTTTAGTCATTTTAGTGACTATACTGGGACAAGGGAACACCAGGCATGCAAGGGAGTTCCTGGAAGCCTAGTTCTCAACACGGGACTCCATTAACAATCACATAGAAATAGACCTAGTA
Source organism: Rhincodon typus (assembly GCF_021869965.1). NCBI lineage: Eukaryota > Metazoa > Chordata > Chondrichthyes > Orectolobiformes > Rhincodontidae > Rhincodon > Rhincodon typus. Next base: position 44,126,606 of record NC_063354.1, on the reverse strand, counting down.
GGAACTGCAGATGCTGGCGAATCTGAGATAACAAGGTGTAGAGCTGGATGAACACAGCAGGCCAAGCAGCATCATAGGAGCAGGAAGGCTGACGTGTGAATATGTTCCTTCTGTCTGCAAATGTTAAATTGATTGTCAGCATAAATTACAAGATGAAAAGCTTCAAAAATTTTTTTTGTCTTAGTTGGTTTCATCTTTAAAAAGAGAGATAGATAGTCTATTGTTTAAAATTATTTCAAGATATAGATTATAGCAAAGGACAATACGATTCACAGTTCAAACCTACACTATTCCAAAGCATGAATTTGTCAATGCATTTCATTGCTGTGGCATAAAATAACATATCAAACTGCTTTGTCAAGTGGCATTCATCCCTGTGTTTGATGTGAAACTTACAATTCAAATCCATACCACATGGAAACTGGAGTTGGTCACATTGCAGTTATTCTGTAAACCTTACCAACACAGTACAATGTTTAAACGACTGCTAGTTGAGCTGGTAATAGTGAAGCTAGTTGTGAACTGGGGAATGCATTTCAGTTCACCAGTTCTAGTCTGGATACGTTGCAAGTTCAACTTGTCCCAGGCTCAAAAGATCAACCAACAATGTTTAATTCATTTGCAAGCAAGGCTAGTTAATCCACCCACTCTATTATGTTCATTCAGTTACACTGTTCGTCATCGGCATCAGCAGAATAATGAAAGAAATCATAGTCCTTTTCTGGAACAAAGTGATGTGTGTGTTAATAAAGGTACTTTACATTATTAAATATGATTCTGAATTCAAGGTCACATAAGCTTCATTTTTCCAGATAAAACACTTGAGAATATACATTTGAGCAAAGTTGTACAAATTATATTGTGAAATCAAAAGTAACACAGAAAAGCACACACATTTAAAACAGACGCTGATGTGGTAAAAAAAAACCCATCAGTATGAAGCCTATCCAACCTTTAATGCCAAGTGGCATGTATGCCATAAGAGGTCACTTTAGGATGGTTTGTTAGAGCAGTGGGAAACTCCATCTGCAGGGTAAATATTTAAAACCAGACCATTCCAATCTATGACAATGCAAGAAGTAGATGATACTGAAGAACGAGATGTAGTCTTCTTAGGGAAGAGGTAGATGTACAGGAGGATTTCTGAAATTCCGATGTGGCTAATGGCAGGAAATTTTGAAATGGACACATGCAAGTGTGTCTGTTCTCTACGAAGCCTGACTTTCTCCAAATGCCTTTTATTCAGCTTTATGGTTCAGGGGTATTTGAGTCATTCTACTTCTATCCTATTACCTTCCAGGAGCCTATCATACTCAACACACAACATTCCAGACAGCACCATCATCAGTGTGCCCTGAACCACCAGCAGGACAGACCCAGCAGAGGTGGAGGCACAGTTGGTCACTGTTTGGAGGGTTAATGTAGGTTAGGGTTAAGTCACATGTCATTAGGTCAAACATTGGCAAGGAAACCTCCTGCTAGTTGCAACATACTGTGCCCCACCCCAACCCAATGTCAACTGATGGACCAGTACCCCTCCATGTTGAACAACACTTGGAGGAACCACTGAGGATGGCAAGGGCGCAGAATGTACTCTGGGTAGGAACGTCTATGTCCGCCAACAAGAGTGGCTAGATAGCAGTACTACAGATCAAGCTGGTCAGGTCCTAAAGGACATAGCTGCTAGACTGGGTCTGTGGCAGGTGGTGAGGGAAGCAATAAGTTGGAAAAACATAATTGACCTCATCCTCACCAATTTGCCTGCTGCAGGTGCATCTGTCCTCGACAATATCAGTGAGAGTGATGCTCAGACAAACCTTGTGGAGTCAAAGCCCCAACTTCACATTGAGAACACCCTCCATTGTGTTGTGTGCCCGTATCACAGTGCTAAATGGAACAGCCTTCAAGAAGATCGAACAACTCAAGACTAGGCATCCATGAGGGATTGTAGGCCAATGGCAGCAGCAAAGCTGTATTTAACACAAACTGCAACCTCATGGCCTGGCATATTCCCCTCCCTACCATTACCGTCAAGCCATGGAATCAATCTTGGTTCAATGGAGAGTGCAGGAGGGCATGCCAGGAGCAGCAGAGCCAGACCTAAAAATGAGATGTCAACCTGGTGAAGCTACAACACAGAGCTATTTGCATACCAAACAACATAAGCAGCAAGTGATGGCAGTGACCAACTATCGCATCAAGAAGCCTGAGAAAAACCGGAGACAATGAGGCAACCTGGTTGGAGTAATCGCTGGAACAAAGGAAGATGGTTTTGGTTGTTGGAGATCAGTTATTTCAACTCCAGGTGATTTCTGGAGGAGGTCCTCAGGATGGTATCCTCGCCCCCATCATTTCTAGCTGTTTCAATAACAACCTTCCTGCCATCACAGGGGCACAAATGGGGATGTTCACTGATAACGGTGCAATGTTCAGCACCATTTGCAGCTCCTCAATAATGAAGCAGTTCATGTCAAAATGTGGCAAGACCTGGACAATACCCATGTTTGGATAAGTGGCAAGTAACATTTGTGTTGCACCAGTTAGAGGCAATGACCATCTCCTATATTTTTTTTTCATAGAATCACTACAGTGTGGAAACAGGCTCTTTGGCCCAACAAGTCCACACTGACCCTTGGAGCATCCCATCCAGACCCATCCCCCTATAACCCACCTAATCTACACATTCCTGGACACTATGGACAGTTTAGCATGGCCAATCCACCTAGCCTGCACATCTTTGGACTGTAGGAGGAAACTGGAGCACCCGGAGGAAACCCACACAGACACAGGGAGAATGTGCAAACTCCACACAGACAGTTGCCCGAGGGTGGAATCGAACCTGGGTCCCTGGTGCTGTGGGGCAGCAGTGCTAGCCACTGAGCCACAGTGCCACCCCTTAATGATCTCCATTACCTACATTAGCTTTCAATTCCAAATTTATTAAAGAAATCAACTGCCGCTGTGGTGGGATTTGAACCCATGATCCCAAAGGCTTGAACTGCTGGATTTCTAGTCCGGTGACATTACCATTACTCCACCATCTTCCCAATTTTCAATGAGATCATCTCATTCTTCGAAATTCCAGTGAGGAGAGTCCCAACCTGTTTAACCTTTGCTCATAAGATGATCTCTCCACATCAGGGACTATACCAGTGAACCTTCTCTGAACTGTCTCCAATGGAGTGATATCTTTCCTTAGATAAAGGGACCAAAACTGCTCACAGTCCTCCAGATGTGATCTCACCAGCACCTTGTACAGTTGCAGTCAGACTTCCTTGCTCTTATACTCCAACCCCCTTGTAATAAGGGCCAATATTCCATTGGCCTTCCTGATTACCTGCTGCGCCTGTGTGCTAGCTTTCTGTGTTTCCTGTACAAGAACACCCTTTGTACTGCAACTTTCTGCAGTTCTTCTCCTTTCAAATAATGCTGTATTTCTTCCAAAATGAACTTCACATTTTCCCACATCATATTCCATTTGTCAACATTTTTCCCACTTACTGAACCTATCAAGATCTCTCTGTAAACCATTTGTAACCCTCTTGCAACTTGCCTTTTCATCTATTTTCATGTCACCCACAAATTTGTCCACAGTATGTTCACTTCCTTCCTTCAAGTCACTAAAATATATTGTAAATTGTTCCACTCCCAGTACTGATCCATCTGGTACCCCATTGGTTATGGGTCACCAACCTGAAATAGTGATGTTCCCATGTATCTGCTGCCCATGTCCTTCTCAATGATAGTGTTTGTGGATTTCAAGGGTCTTTGGAGAATTTTTGCAATATATCTTGCAGATGGTGCATACTGCTGCCATAGAGGCATTTTTGAAGGAGGGAGTGGATGCTTGTGGATGTGGTGCCGATCAAGCGGGCTGCTTTGTCCTGGATGGTGTCAGAGCTTCTTGAGTGTTGTTGAGGCTGCACCCATCCAGGCAGGTGGGGAGTACTCCATCACACTCCTGACTTGTGCCTTTTAGATGGTGGAGATGGTGGAGAGATTTTGGGGAATCAGGAGATATGTTACTCAATGCAGGATTCCTACCCTCTGACCTGCTCTTATTTAGTTAGTTCAGTTCAGTTGCTGGTAATGTAAACCCTGGAATGTTGATAGTGGGGGATTCGGTCATGGTAATGCCATTCAATGCTGCGGATGATGGTTAGATTCTCTCTTGTTGGAGATGACCATTGCCTGGCACTTGTGTGACACAAATGTAACTTGCCATTTATCTGCTCAAACCTAGACACTACCCAGGTTTTCTGCTTCTGAGCATGGACAACTTCAGTACTTCAAGAGTCTGTTGAACTTTGCTGAATTTTGTACAAACATCAGTGAACATCCTCATTTCTGAACTTATGATGGCGGGAAGGTAATTGCTGTATCAGTTGAAAGTGGTTGAGTCTGGGACACTACCTTGTGGAACTCCTGCACTGATGACCTGTGGCTAAGATGACTGATCTCCAACAACCACAACTTCCTTTGTGCCAGGTATGACTCCAACCAGTGGGGAGTATTCCCCTGATTCCCTTTGATCCCAGCTTCGCTAGGGCTCCCTGTTGCCAAAAATGATCTAGATGTGAAGTGCAGTGACTAGCCCTAACTCTTTCACAGGTGAATATATCAGCTCTTTTGTCCATATTTGGACTAAGGCTGTAATGGGGTCAGAATCTGAATGAGCCGGGAGGCACCCAAAATGATGAGTGAGCAGGTTAATGACAAGGAAGAGCTGCTTCGGAGCACTGTTAATGACACCTTCCTTCACCTTAATGATGATCAAAAGTAGACCAATAGGGTGGTAATTGGCTGGATGTGTTTATCGTGTTTTTGGTGTTTCGGTCATACATGGGCAACTTTCTATCATCAGGTAGATCAGTGACGTGAGGAGATAATGGGAACTGCCGATGCTGGAGAATCTGAGATAACAAGGTGTACAGCTGGATGAACACAGCAGGCCAAGCAGCATCAGAGGAGCAGGAAGGCTGACGTTTTGGGCCTAGACCCTTCTGGCCCGAAACGTTAGCTTTCCTTATTCTCTGATGCTGCTTGGCCTGCTGTGTTCATCCAGCTCTACACTTTGTTATCTCAGATCAGTGACGTGACTGGACTAGAGCAGATTGGCCTGGGAGCATGGCAGGTTCTGGAGCACAAGACTTCAGTACTATTGCCAGAATGTTGTAGGGGACCATAGCCTTTGCAATATCCAGTTCCTCAAACCATAAGTAAAATGGATCAAATAGGCTGAAGACTGGCATCTGCAATGTTGGTGATCTTTGGTGAAAGATGAAAAGGTGATAAAAATCATATGACACCAGGTTGTAGGCTTATCTGAAAACACAAGCTTTCGGAATCTCGCTCCTTCTTCAGATGTCAGTGAGAGAAGTGGCATCAGACACAGAATTTATAAGCAAAAGATCAAAGAGTCAAAGAATAGATGTGAATGTATTGAACAAACCTAAGATGACTGTTAAATCTTTAATCAGTTGGAAAGGATTAATATGCAAATCCCAGAATTTCTTTCAATGTCACTGCCCTGGGATAACTAAAGGCTTTACCACTATACCAGAGGTGACATCTCAGGTCAGACAATGCATTTTAGGTGTGAGGCCTTGTTTAGAATCTGTCTGTGTTTTAACCTGGAGTCAGACTGGTTTTATTTCCAAAGCAGGAGTTTATAAAATGCCGCATTGACTGTCTACAAATTGTATGTTTTTTGAACAAAATAGAATGTATCTGCAATTACAAATCTGCAAATGCAAATTCACCCCATAGATTTATATATGTCTGTGTGTCTGTGTGTGTGTGTGTGTGTGTGTGTGTGGGTGTGTGTGGGTGTGTGTGTGTGTGAGTGTGTGTATGTGCGTGTGTTTATGTGTGTGTGTGCGTGCGCATGTGTGTGTGCGTGCATGCGTGTGTCTGAGAGAGGAGCTGTGTGTGTGTGTGTGTGTGTGTGTGTCTGAGAGAGGAGCTGTGTGTGTGTGTGTGATGGTTTGGTACTTGTTTGAAGGCGAGAAGTGGAGGCGTAGGGAAGATCTTGGCGAGGTGCTCATCGTCATCGATGATGTGTTGAAGGCTACAAAGAACATGGCATAGTTTCTCCGCTCCCAGGAAGTACTGGACGATGAAGGGTACTCTATCGGTCGTATCCCGTGTCTGTCTTCTGAGGAGGTAATTACGGTTTTTCACTGTGGCACGCCTCGCCTTAAAAAACCTCAAACCTTAAACAGACCATTGTTTGCAGCAAAATACCCACCTCACACACACAGTCCCTCTCTCTTGCCCCACCTCACACACACAGTCCCTCTCTCTTCCCCCACCTCACACGCACAGTCCCTCTCTCTTCCCCCACCTCACACGCACACGTACAGCTCCTCTCTCAAACATGCACGCATGCACATACACACACACACACACACACACACACACAGAGCTCCTCTCTCAGACACTTAGACACACACACACACACACACACACACACACAGCTCCTCACCCAGACACACACACACACACAAACACACACACACAGCTCCTCTCTCAGACACACACA
>NC_063354.1:44108707-44119562 GCF_021869965.1 Rhincodon typus | reverse complement strand
GTGTTCATCCAGCTCTGCACCTTGTTGTCTCGGATTCTCCAGCATCTGCAGTTCCTACTATCTCTGGACTGTGTGTGTTAGCAGCGGTTAGTAGAAAGCTGGTGGATGTTTTGTGTCTTTAGCCTAGGCAGGGTTTCTGGGAAAAGGTTAAGATTGTCTCAATTAGCGCCTGGAAACACTTCAGTTCGAAGCAAGATCGAATTATCGCAAGAATCTGACAGGTAACTTGTTTGTTACCTTGCAGATATTTTCTAAATTGAAAGCACGTGCCAGTGTTAAGTTTCGTCTGGCGGAATGGAAACTATTTTAATTCAACGGGTGCGGTGAAGTTTGTCTTTGCATTTTGACTAAAAGTAGTTGGATGTTATTTCCCAGGAGGCATCATTAGAGCTCGCATGAGTTACGCATGCATGGACGTCAGACCGCACAGGATTATGGGAGTTGTAGTTCTGTGTTCCTGGTTCATAGTGAACCTCAAACCAGGATTTTTTTTAAGGTCAGAAGTCACACGACACCAGGTTCTAGGCTGAAGAAGCGTCTAGGCCCAAAACGTCAACTTTCCTGCTCCTCTGATGCGGCTTGGCCTGCTGTGTTCATCCAGCTCTACACCTTGTTATCTCAGATTCTCCAGTATCTGCAGTTCCTAGTATCTCTCCCCTCCACATCATAGTTTGCTTTTAATTCACTTGTGAGACGTGGGAATTGCTGGCTGGGGCTGGGCCAATATTTATTTCCCACCTCTAGTTTCCCTTCAGAAGATGGGCATAAGCTGCCTTATTGAACTGCTGCAGTCCACCTGGTGTAGGTTGACCCCGATGTCCTTAGGGAAGGAATTCCAGGATTTTGCCCCAATGACAGTGATATGCTTCCAGGTCAGGATGGTGAGTGGGTTGGAGGGGAACTTGCAGTTTGTGGTGTTCCCATGTATCTGCTGCCCTTGTCCTTCTAGATGGAAGTGGTTATGAGTTTGGAAGGTCTATGGACCTTTGGTGAATTTCTGCAGTGCAGCTTGTAGATAGTTTACACCGCTGCTACTGAGTGTCAGTAGTGGAAGGAAAGGATGCTTGTGGATGTACCAATCAAGCAGGCTGCTTTGTTCAGTATAATAGCAGGTTTCTTGAGTATTGTTGGGTCTGCACCATCCAGGTAAGTGGGAATTATTCCATCAGTCTCCTGACTTTTGCCTTGTAGATGATGGACAGGCTTTGGGGAGTCAGGAGGTGAGTTACTCATTACAATATTCTTAGTGTTTGACCTGCTCATGTAGCCACTTTGTTTATGTGGTGAGTTCAGTTGGTGTCTTGTCAATGGTAATCTCCAGGATGTTGATAGTGGTGTCTTCAGAGATGGTAACACCACTGAATGACAAGATGGTTGTTAGATTGTCCCTTATTGAAGATAGTCATTGCCTGGAATTTGTGTGGCACAAATGTTACTTGTCATATGTCATCCCAAACCAGGATATTGTCCAGATCTTATTACATTTGAATATGGATTGCTTTAGTATATGAGGAGTTGGGAACGGTGGTGATCATCAGCAAACTTCCCTATTTCAGATCTTGTGATGAAGGGAAAGTTGTTAATGAAGCAGCTGGAGATGTTTGGGTAAAAGATATGACCCTGAGGAACTCCTGCAGCGATATCCTGGAGTTCAGATGGCAAATGACCTCCTATAACCACAACCAGTTTCCTTGTTAGAACACAGAAACACTTCTGTTTAGCTCCTTATGTACATACTGACCCTCTGCAAGTGCAACACTGTTTGTCCTACCCACATTCTTTTCCCCTCAAATAGTTTCTCTTCAGATAATTATCCAAACCGATTTTGAAAGCTTCAATTTGCCCACACCGCACATTCAGAGTGCATTTGAGACCCCATTCACCTGCAGTGTATGAATGCTTTTTCTAATTTAAAAATGGAAGTTTTTGGAGAGATTCAGCAGGTGTCTGGAGTGTACAGATTCAGCATTGAGGCCAATTACTTCTTTGGATCATGTTATTTCTCATGACATTGTTGATTCTTTTGATTTAAAACTTAAATTGTTCTCTGAGTCTCAATCTTTTGCCAATGGGAACCATATCTCCCTCTCCATTCTGGCCTGACCCCTCATCATTTTCAATGTGATCACTCAAACCTTGCAACTTCTTCTCCAAGAAGAACATCTTCAGTTCCTCTGATTTAACCATGTTAGATTCTCATCCCTGGAAGCATTCTCTTAAATCTTTCCTGCACTGTCTAATGCCTTATTGCCTTATCTAAAATTGGGCAAAGTACTCCAGGTTAGACTGAACCAGCTTCACAATAAGATTGACCATAATCTCGTTGCTGTTTTACCCTGTGCCATTATTTACAAAGGGCAGGATCATGTGCATTTTATCCACTTACTCAACCTGTCCTGTTGTTTTTGATTTGTGCATGTAGACATCTGCTCCTGCGCAACCAGGCATAGTTAGTAAATTTGCAGATGGCACCAAAATTGGAGGTGTAGTGGACAGTCAAGAAGGTTACCTCAGAGAACAACGGGACCTAGGTCAGATGGGCCAATGGGCCAGGAGTGGCAGATGGAGTTTAATTTAGATAAATTTGAGGTGCTGCATTTTGGTGAGGCAAATCAGGGCAGGATGTATACATTTAATGGTAAGGTCCTGGGGAGTGTTGCCAAAAAAAGACCTTGGGGTGAAGATTCATCGTTCCTTGAAAGCAGAGTTGCAGCTAGACAGGATAGTGAAGAAGGCATTTGGTATGCTTGCCTTCACTCGTCAGTGCATTCGGTATAGGCTGGTGGGCGGTCATATTGCGGCTATACAAAACCATGGTTAGGCCACTTTTGGAATACTGCATTCAATTCTGGTCTCCCAGCTATGGGAGAGATGTTATGAAACTTTGAAAGGGTTCATAAAAGATTTACAAGGATGTTGCCAGGGTTGGAGGGTTTGAGCTATAGGGAGAGGCTGAATAGCTGGAGCTTTTTTCCCTGGAGCATCGGAGGCTGAGAGGTGACCTTATAGAAGTTTATAAAATCATGAAGGTAGTGGATAGGATGAATAGATAAGGTCTTTTCCCAGGGTAGGGGAGTCCAAAAGTAGAGGGCACCGGTTTAAGGGGAGAGTGGAAAGATTTAAAAGGGATCTAAGGGGCAACTTTTTCACATAGAGGGTGATGCGTGTATGGAATGAGCTGCCAAAGGAAGTGGTGGAGGCCAGTACAATTACAACGTTTAAAAGGCATCTGGATGGGTATATGAAGAGGAAGGGTTTAGAGAAATAGGGGCCAAATGCTGACAAATGGGACTAGATTAAGATATCTGGTCAGCATGGACGGGTTGTTTCCATGCCGTACAACTCTATGACCTTTTATTGTATTGTTTATTTTTTATTGCCTATTCTCATTCTATTCCTACCAAGTGAACTGTACACTTCTCTGCACTAAATTTCATCTGCTATGCATCCACCAATTCGACCAGCTTGTATATGTTCTCCTCCTCTGTTCTCCTCACAGTTCACATTACTCCATAGTTTTGTCATTTTGGAAATTGTGCCATAAAATGGATCAGGAAAAAACTGATGCTAACACCAACCCCTCAGTCTGAACAACATGCATTCACCACTACTCTGTTTCATGTCACTCAGTGAGATTCCCTTTTACTCCATGGCCTTCAACTTTAATGTCAAGCCTGATAATATGACAGCTTATCAGAAACTTTAACCATATTAACTACATTATTCTTATCAATCTTCTCTGTTGCCTCATTCAAGACTCAATCAAGTTAGTTAGATATGATCTGTCTTCAACAAATCTATCCTGGATTTCCTTGATTACAGAATCTCAGAATTGTTACAGCATCGGAGAAGGCCACTTGGCCTATATAGTCTGCATAGCTGTCTGAAATAATTCATCCTTTTCATTATAACCTTGTAATACCCTTTAAATGCCTCAATTGAGTGTACCTCCCATATGCACCAAGGCAGTGCATTCCAGAATCAAACCACTCGTTATATGGAAAAGGTTTTCCTCGCATCACTTTTCATTCTTCTACTAATTACCCTAAATCACTCCCGCCTTGTTCTCCATCATTTTATATGCGGGAATGTTTTTTTTACATGTTTATTCTGTCCACATTGCTCATGATTTTGAATCCTCTCCGCCTTTCTGTCTCCACGGAAAACAGTCCCAAATTCTCCAATCTGTCTTCATAACTGAAGTTCATAGAATCATTTGCGTACACTTTTCTGCTGTCTTCAATGTGTTCAGATCCTAAGATTTGCTGCCCAGAAATGTATACATTATGTCAGCTGAGGCCAAGCTAGTGTCTTGTACAAGTTTAAGCATAACCTCCTTGCTCTTGTACTCTTTGCCCATTCTAATAAACCCTAGGATACTGTATTTTTTAAGGTTTTGGAGTAGATCTGTAGCTCAGGTTGTGGGTGTTGAGGTTGGTTGGCTCACCGAGCTGGTTTGTTGTTCCGCAGACATTTCGTTACCGTGCTTGGTAACATCCTCAGTGCAGCCTCTGATGAAGCGTCGGTGTGTTTTCCCGCCTGGTTTTTAAACTCTGGGGCCCGTTGCGATGGATTGCCTCACTTCCGGGTTTCCTCCGTAGCGGAACGTATATGGGGTCGAGTTCAATGTGTTTATTAATAGCATGTGTCGTGGAATGCCATGCTTCCAGGAATTCTCGTGCTTGTCTCTGCCTAGCCTGTCCCAGGATCTTGGTGTCGTCCCAGTCGAAGTCTGTCCCAGTCGAAGTCTGTCCCACTCTACTCATCTCAATCCACATGGACAAGGAGAACCACGACTTCGACTGGGACAACACCAAGATCCTGGGACAGGCTAGGCAGAGACAAGCACGAGAATTCCTGGAAGCATGGCATTCCACGACACATGCTATTAATAAACACATTGAACTCGACCCCATATACGGTCCGCTACGGAGGAAACCCGGAAGTGAGGCAATCCATCGCAACGGACCCCAGAGTTTAAAAACCAGGCGGGAAAACACACCGACGCTTCATCAGAGGCTGCACTGAGGATGTTACCAAGCACGGTAACGAAACGTCTGCAGTACTGTTTTGTTTTATTCATTCACGGGATGAGGGCATCACTGGCTAGGCAGCATTTATTGCCCATCCCTAATTGTCCAGAGGGCAGTTAAGAGTCAACCACATTGCTGTGGGTGTGGAGTCACATGTAGGCCAAACCAGGTATGGATGGCAGTTTCCTTCCCTAAAGGGCATTAGTGAACCAGATGGGTTTTTCCTGACAATCGACAATGGATTCACGGTCATCTTTAGACTTTTAATTCCAGATATTTATTGAATTCAAATTACACCATCTGCCGTGGTGGGATTCAAACGCAGGTCCCCAGAACATTCTCCGGGTCTCTGCACAGCACAGCAACAATACCACTAGGCCATTGCCTCCCCGTAATTATGTTTTATTAACCATCCTCTCAACCTCCCCTGTCATCTTCAATGTCTTATGCATGTATACACCCAGGTCCCTCTGATCCTGCACCCTTCTTAGAGTTGTACTCTTTCTATTGTCTCTCCATGTTCTTCCTTCCAAAACTTATCACCTCAGACATTTTCATGTTGAATTTCACCTGCCACCTATCCATCCATTCTCCAAACTTACATCTCTTTGCAGTTTCTACAGTGTCCTCCTCACAGTTTACAATTTTTCCAAGTTTAATATTATGTGCAGATTTTGAAGTTGTGCCCTGTACACCATGTCTAGATCATGAATAGATACAATATATATCAGAAAAAGCAAGGGTCCTGAATCTGACCCTTGGGGAATGCCATTACAAATGAAAAGCATCCCATAACCATTATTTTCTAATCCTGTCACTCAACCAAGTTTGTATCCATGTTATAATCCACCCTTGTTAATTTTGTCCCAGATTATCATTTCCCACCATTGAAGTTAAATTGATTGGTATTTACTTGCTGGTTTATCCTTACACCTCTCCAATGTCTATCTTCAGGGATCATGGACCGTGTCATGATCTTTAAATTTTCTACACTTCTCACCATTCTTTTATTTATTGTGCATTCCCTTGTTTTATTGGGTCGACTAAAACTCATTTGGCTAGTTGATTAGAATGTAGAATCAAACCAACAACACAGATTCAATCCCCATACAAGCTGTAGTAGTTCATGATAGCCTTGCCTCCTCCTCATCACCTTACCCCACACTTGTGGTTTGTTACCGTAAAGCTATATAGTTTCTTGCCTTGATTGCTCCCTCCAAGGGTAGGTTGATTAATTTATTGTCATGTGTATCAGAGTACAGTGAAAAGCTTTGTTTACGAGAAGTTCAGGTAACTCAAAGTAAGCAAGGATGTACTGATCGCAGGTTGTAAAAAAAAAACTTAGACAGAGGCATACAGGTTATGTTGCACAGGGTGTGCGCTAGGCTAGAGAGTCCATCAGTTTAATAACAGCCATGAAGAAGCTCTTCCTGAACCTGTTGATGCGTGTTCAGGCTTCTATATCTTCTGCCTGATAGAAGAGGTTGTTGGAAATCATTACTGAGGTGCGATGGGTCTTTGATGTTGGCAACCTTTCTGCAGCAAAGATCAATGGAGTCTGTGGATGGAGGGTTGGCTTCCGTGATGGTCTGGGCTGTGTCCACCACCGTCTGTGGTTTCTTATGGTCCTGGGCAGAGCAGTTGCCATACCATGCCGTAATGCACCCGGACAGTATGCTTTCAATGGTGCATCTGTCGAAGTTGGTGAGGGTTCCTATGGACATGCCAAATTTCCTGGGCTGCCTGAGGAAGTAGAGGCATTGTTGTGCCTTCTTGACTGTAGCATCTGCATGGGAAGTCTAAGACATCATCGGTTATCGTCACTCCCAGGAACTTGATGTTCTCCACCCTCTCAACCTCAGTTCCATTGATGTAGATGGGGGCGTGTTCTCCTCCTTTCTTTCTGAAGTCCATGATCAGTTCTTTAGTTTTCCCAACATTGAGAGAGAGGTTGTTCTCATTGCACCACGTCCCCAAGCCTTCTGTCTCCCTTCTGTGTTTTGATATCCATCCTATTACGGTGGTGATGTCAGCGAACTTGTAGGCGGCATTCATTCGGAATTTGGCAACACAGCTGTGGATGTACAGACAGTACAGTAGAGGGCTGAGAACGCATTCTTTTGGCGGGGGCAGGGGAGGTGTTCCAGTGTTGAGTGTTATCTTCTAGGAGGTGCAGTTACCTATCTTCACTGTTTATAGTCTGTAGGTCAGGAAGCTGAGGATCCATTTGTAGCGGGCCGAGCCAAGACCAACATCTCGGAGTTTTGAGATCAGTCTGGAGGGGATAATGGTGTTGAGGGTGGAGCTGTAGTCAATGAGCAGGAGTCTGACGTAGATGGCCTTGTTGTCCGGATGTTCCAGGGATGAGTGCAGGGCTAGGGATATGGCGTCTGCTGTGGACCTGTTACATTGGTAGGCAAGTTGTGGGGGATCGAGGTGAGTTGAGAGACTGGAGTTGACATTTGCCATGACCAGCCTCTCGAAGTACTTCATGATTATTGAGATCAGAGCCGCTGGGTGGCAGTCATTAAGGCACATTGCATGTGCTTTCTTACATACCAGGATGACAGTGAATGTGGAAGGGAATGTAGATTGGGGTTACAATCACATCTGCCGTGATCTTAAGTGGGGGAGCAGGATGGAGGAACCAAATGATCTACTCCTTGTTCCTTTGTACATAATTTGCTTCCCATATACAACAATGAAATTAACAACCCAGAAAGTGAGGTTAGTCGAGTGATAAATATTGGCCAGAAGATCAGGGAGACTTCTTCAAAATAGAATAGATGGGCCTCATTTTAACATCTCAAGCAAAAATCAGGAACACACATCGGGAAATGACAAGCGGACAGCATTAGCAGAAAATCAGGAGCTGCTTTTGATTTCCTGTTAGGTGTTACCAAAGGATGCACGCTGACTATATCAGACATCACTAACAGGTTTTGCATAACAACAAAATAGATTCTACTCCTTACATTTTCATCTTTCACTTATTACAAAGAAATACAACATATTTTAAAGCTGCTTTTATTTTTGGTTCATATTCTAACATACACAGATATTTGCATAATTATTAAGGGAGATCAATATTTATATTCTTAAAGACTTGCTAAATATTACTAATTGCTTTGGAGAATGAGGCATTGTGACAGAATCAAACTGGTTATCATGCCACCTGATTCTAGGCAAACGTGGCCCTAAATTGTTGATGGATTGTCCCCATGTTCAAGATTTGAAGGTTCATTACAAAGCAACATGTAGCAACTTACTGTGACTAGGGTGCAGAAAATGGGGGAGGAAAAACACTTTGAAAGCCCCTGCAACCATTCTCCAGGGCTGCTGTTAACAACCCTGCGGGAAACAAATTACTGTTTTTCCATTTCATCATTTTAAAGACCTCTAACCACATGCCTGTAGTAATTTTTTTCTCTTTAAGACCTTCAAAATATTGTCCATATTCTTCTGAAAGAATATGGCGACACGGTGGCACAGTGGTTAGCACTGCTGCCTCACAGCACCAAGGACCTGGGTTCGATTCCAGCCTCGGGCGACTGTCTGTGTGGAGTTTGCACATTCTCCCCGTGTCTGCGTGGGTTTCCTCCAGGTGCTCTGGTTTCCTCCCACAGTCCAAAGATGTGCAGGTTAGGTAGATTGGCCATGCTAAATTGCCCATAGTGTTCAGGGAGGTAGAGGGTGTATATTAGGTGGGTCATAGGGGGATGGATCTGGGTGGGATGCTCTGAGGTTCGGTGTGGACTTGTTGGGCCGAAGGGCCTGTTCCCACACTGTAGGGATTCTAATTCTAATAACATTTAAAAAAAGGAAGTATTATTTTCTTTATACTTTCTTGGGGTGTAGGCGTCACTGACATTTGTTACCCATCCCTAATTGCTGTTGAACAGATTGGCTTGTTAGACAATTGCAGAGGGCTGTTAAAAATTATCTACGTTGCTGTGAGTTTGGCGTGGCGTGTAGGTCAGACCAGGTAAGGGTGGCAGGTTTTCTTTTCTAAAGAACATTAATGAACTAGATGGTTTTTCTAACAAGCATTTATTGCGGTCTCCATTCTGAAACTTGTTTTATATTCCAGATTTATAATTTAAATTCCACCAAGCGGGATTTGAACCTGTTTCCTAAGAACATTAGCTTGACTTCTGAATCTAATCCACTGACATCACCATTACTGTCTCACCCTCATGATTAATACAAATAATCAGCTGAACTTTTCCCAGGGGTTTCTCATCGTCTTATGTAACTTTGGAAGCCTTGGTCATACATGAACTTCTGTCAAAATTAAGGCAGGGAAGAGAGAGAAGTCCCAAAATATGGACTGGGCGACAATATTGCAAAATTGATCTACCCAACGAGGTACCTGAGTGCAGCATTCAGAATGGAGTTAGAATGTGAGAGGATTGTACAACGCTGGCCCACACTAAAACAGCCTTAGGTTATGGCCGGTGGGTGGAGAATCAGGAGATATTTGCGAGTCTGCCATATTGATTTCAGTACTGATACAAAGTGCCAATGTGCAACTTGGGAGCTGCGCAATCATCTAAATTTAAACTGGCGGGTTTCCACCAAGGCCACGTAATCTCAGTAAAAATGGGTGGCCAGTGGCCGCAAGAGAGCGGTGTCCACCATAGCCAGTATAAACACTACTTAAAACACAAGTTGGACAATTGCTGCTGCTGGGGCCATTCAAAGCAAGGGTGTTTCTGTGGTGATGGGAGGGAGGGTTGGAAAAAAGAGAGATCGAGTTTTGTGTGTTCATCTGCTAGTGGGAGTTGGAAGCTAAATGGATTTTGAGTCATTAAGATTCCCGTTTTTTTTTTGTGGCAATCACGAAACAATTGATTGTCTAAAACAGATCGTCACTTGAGTCTGAGCAAAATTGCAAGCTTGCTTCTGTAACAATCACCACAGACTTCAGCAAGTGAATAATCCCTTCAAGTGAAGGGAAACTAACATTTGCATAATGTTGAGGGCTAAAATTGTTTCAACCTTTCAAAGAGGAAATATCTTCCAGCTGAACGTGTTGGTCAGTGCTTTTGCTTTTTTTTTTGGAAATAGTAATGATTTCAAGTTTGGTTGAGGCAAAACATTGAAAAGCTAGATTCTGAGCTATTTCTGACTGAACAAACTGCTCTATGAATACTCTAGATGCCAGAGAAATGTGTTCCCACTTCCATGTCCTTCACTCTCCGTCTTGTCACTTTGAGCAGCTATGCAGAGTGTTTCTCAACCCCCTGTTTTATCCCAAGTACAAGGTGGAGGAACCAGTTGAACTGGACAGTCCATCCCTTGTCCCGACAGATCTCGATCTGATCCAGAAAGTGCTTCTTAGCCTCTTCCTCACTCTTGCCAACAGTCAGTGTCTCACGAATGTATTCAATGTCCTCTTTGCTGGTTAATTGTGGCATCCCTGTCATCACCATCATGGAGAAGAGTATAATCAACAGGTTGGTGTGGTGGCGGAGTGCAAGATAGGCCTTGACACAAACATCCTATGGAAAGAAATGAAATACACATCTATCTTCTCTTCCATTAAGGCTGCATTTAACAGAAAATTGACTCTGTTGGTCACTGCTACACCTGGGCCTCAATACACAAAGTAACAGGCAATCGTTTTAATTGTCGTGCACCGGTAGTTGTGCAGTGATAATGTTCGTGCCTCTGGGCCAGAGGGACCACATTCACATGCAACTGGCTCCAGAGGTGTGTGTTCAAACCAATTGACTTTAAAAAAATTTTAAACTGAAACACAGACTCATCCCACCCCCTTGACCTGTCCGTCCTCCCTGGACTGACCTATCCCCTTCCTA
>NC_063354.1:44098677-44108207 GCF_021869965.1 Rhincodon typus | reverse complement strand
ACCCACCCTCAGTAGTGACCCTCCCTCAGCACTGACCCTCCCTCAGCACTGACCCACCCTCAGTAGTGACCCTCCCTCGCCGCTGCAGCGATGTGTCCGCTGTAATAATGTGTTTGCCGTGGGGTTTGATCTTTAACTTGATATTGAGATTATCAGACACTGAAAGCAGTGACAGCCCCAGAGGTGACCACTCACAGTGTCTGTCATCTCACAAAATAAAAGCAAAATCCTGTGGATGCTGGAAGTCTGAAGCAAACACGGAGAATGCTGGAGAATAGCAGCAGCATCTGTGGACAGAGAAAAACAGTTAATGTCTGAAATCCAGGGACTCTTCATCAGAAGTGTGCCTGTCCTATCCTCGACTCCAGCCTGTGGTTTTCTTTCGTTGTTGTGACTCTTTATTGCACAGACTTGATTTTTACACTGCGACCACCAAACTAGACTTTACTGGAATTGTCACAGCAAATGCAGGACTTTAATTTGGATTCTGAAGAACCAGTAGCAATTCCTTCGTCAGTGTTGGTGTCTGTAACTGGAATTAGAAAGTCTACTTAAGCCAGTGCGGGGCTTCCCAAAATGTGCTGAGGACTCCAGGTAGTATTGTGAGCTAAAGTTTGAGGATCACAAACACCAATGCAGCAAGGACCAATCTGTTGCCCCCCACCCCACATGCACCCTGCTCCAGATACAAGATTCTTAGCAGGACTTGTCAGGAGAGATGTCGAAAGGTAGTTTCCCCTTGCAGTAGAGTCTAGGACCAGAG
Source organism: Rhincodon typus (assembly GCF_021869965.1). Lineage (NCBI taxonomy): Eukaryota > Metazoa > Chordata > Chondrichthyes > Orectolobiformes > Rhincodontidae > Rhincodon > Rhincodon typus. Next base: position 44,107,444 of record NC_063354.1, on the reverse strand, counting down.
GGTGTAATGTCAGAACTAATTGTCATACATTTAAGACAGATTTGAGAAGGAATTTGTTCTCTCAGAGGGGAGTGAATCTGTGGAATTCTGGAGAGCCATCAAGGCTGGGTCATACAGTAAATTCAAGGCTGAGATGGACAGATTTTTAATCAGTGAGGGAATTGAGGGTCCTTGGGGAAAAGGCTGGAAAGTGGAGGTAAGGATTATCAGATCCCATTTAAAGTTGGAACAGGATGCGTAGGCTGAATGGTCTACTTTTGCACTAATGGTCCCTCCCCCACTGCTCATCGAACAGTGTTTCGACAGTTTTAAGCCTCAAGACAGTGGGAAAACATTTGGGAAGCACTATGTTGGCGTAGTGCCCTCTCCTCTGTGTTAAAAGGTTTCACAAGATCCACTCCAGTGGCTCAAGAATTAAAGCCAGGCTGAAACTCCGGCACTGAGGGAGTGCTATAGAGGTGTTCTCTTTCTGATGCATCATTAAACCGAGGACTTGGCCAATGCTAAACACAACAGATGGCCTCGTGGGAGCTTGCTGTGCAAGAGTTTTCTTCACCTGAAAGATCTAAATGAAAACAGCCACACTTTGAGAGAAGTTAGTGGAAAGGGACTGGTCTGTCATCTTCAACTGCAACCGGCAGTTTACCAAAGAACACAACATGCATTGCCATGCATTAGGATCCAGGTTTATTTTTGGAATTTGTGAAGCAGGAATTTCCTGGGATTACAATGAACAATTACAAGTTAATAAGAGCAGAGAGCCTAAGTGGTAGATTTGACATCCAACCCCTGAGCAATGGGCCAGAATACAATCAGGGATTGAAGTTTGAGGGACAGAGACAGAAGTTGTTGGAAAGCTCAGCAGGTCTGGCAGCATCTGTGAAGAAAAAATCAGAGTTAATGTTTTGGCTCCTCCTTCCCTAACCCCCCCCCAGAGACTGGGGTGTCCCCCCATCCCTAACCCCCTCATCAGCTACCATCAGTTCTGAGGAAGGGTCACCGGACCTGAAACGTTAACTCTGTTTTTTCCTTCACGGATGCTGCCAGACCTGCTGAGCTTTTCCAGCAACTTTGTTTTTGTTCCTGATTTACAGCATCCGCAGTTCTTTCAGTTTTTATTGAATTTTGAGGACAGCCTGAAACACTTGTAGTGAGTTCAGGAGCTTGATGGGCTAATCTGATTGAGACACTTAAAGTGACAGGTTTGATTGGGTAAGTACGGAGAAACAGGTTCCACTAGCGCCTTCTTTCAGATAATGCAATAGCAACAACTACACAAAACTATGTTTACATAGCACCGGTTTAGTGTAAGGGCACATGACATGGTATTTGAGCATTATCAAACAATGAATGATGCTGAGCCAGAGATGACATAACACCACCAGACATAGGAGCAGGAATAGACCACTCGACCTACCAAAACTGCTCCGTCATTCAATAATATCGTGGTTGAACTGATAATCCTTGAGTCCATTTTCCTACGGTTTCCGCATAACTCTTGATTTCCTTACTGAGGGCCGAAAGGGGATTAAGAGCTGGGTTTTAAAAGGGGAGAGAGAATTTTGTTTTTATTCATTCAAGGGCATCTCTGGTCAGGCCAGCATTTATTACCCATCCCTAATTGCCCAGAGGTCAGTTAAGAGTAAACCACATTGCTGTGGGTCTGGAGTCACATGTAGGCCAGACCAGGTAAGGATGGCAGTTTCCTTCCCTAAAGGACATTAGTGAACCAGATGGGTTTTTCCCAACAATTGACAATGGATTCACAGTCATCATTAGATTATTAATTCCAGATATTTATTGAATTCTAATTCCACCATCTGCCGTGGCAGGATTCGAACCAGGGTCCCCAGAACATTATCTGGGTCTCCGGATTAACAGACCAGCAATAATACCAATAGGCCATCGCCTCCCAAGAGAAGGCAGGGTCAAGGGATTAAAATCGAGGATATACAAGATGTCTTAGAGGGTGGTAGGTCTGGAGTGGATTACAGGGACAGTGAAGGCCAGGCCATGGAGGGATAGGAAAACTAGAATAAGAATTTACAAATGTGGATCTCATTTTACTGGGAGCCAGCAAGCAGAGGACTGGTAAGGGGTTGGGCTTAACAACTTGCTGTGAGCTAAAACATAGCCAACAGTGTTTTAAGTGATTTCAAATATATAGAAGGTTGGGAGATCAATCGGAGATTTGGAATAATCAATTAGTTAGATGCATTAAAGCTGACGTATCATTCTCCCTCTTGTGTGGCTGTCATCTGATGGCATTATTCTGAAGCAGCAAAGGATTGTTCTCCCCAGTCTCTGGGATAATGGTTATTCCTCACCCAACATCATTTACAAAGGAGATTATCATGTCATTATCGTGTTACTGTTTACAGAAGCTTGTTCTGTGCAAACTGTGCTGTTGTATCTCCCACCTTACGACAGGGACCACAATTTAAAGCAGACTGTGTTGGCCGTAATGCGCTGTAAAAATGCACATCTTCCTTACTCACTGTCCCTGCCCATGTAGTTGCTGCCTTAAACTCTCGGTGACACACCTCAATACTGAGCGAGCAGCATTCCTTCCTTTCCCAATCATATTCTCGCTGGCTGTCACCGAGGAGCCTGAGTGGGAGGTGTGGCTATGGAAACACGATGCTGTTTGGCTGCATTTTCCCGTCCCCAGGGCTGTGCCTGCTCGCTGCACGTTGAAATCCCAGCGATCCAGTCGGACCAGTTCCGAACATCGGGTGCCCACCCACCCACCCGCGGCGAGTGCCTGAAATCACAGCAGGAAGACTGTGTCAGAGCTCAGAAGCACAAGGCTCCGAGTACAACAACAACTTACCCCACAGATAACACAGTGTGGAGCTGGAGGAACACAGCAGTCACCCCATCACCACGCCCCCCCTCACCCCAGTCAATGACCAATGGGCTCACTCACTCACCCCAACGGACATGTCAAACTCTGCATAACAGCTGGAGGGAGCCGGGTGGCACAGCGGTGTTGAAGGATCAATAGACCTACTCCTCTGACACCGCTGGAGAAGGGAATCTCTGCTTCGTTAGCACCAGTCTCCTCCTCCAACTCACTTCAAGACCCCTCATCCCCAGCCTGGTGACATCAGCGGCACTTCCAGCAATCAGCTGAGACGAGCTGACATCATGGGCCATGTCTGCACATGTGCGGGGGCAATTTTGGCCGATATTAAAAATCCAATAAACGTCTGCCTTGTGAATGGCTTTTTTCAAAAGCAAATTAAGCTTTGAGAAATTTTACAAAGGCAAATTGGTAGGACACTAAGTTGTGGCAATGCTGTATTACTATGATGCTGAGGGCAGTCTCACTACCTTTAATGAGGAAAATACAAGGTTGAGTCCTATACCTCAGTTTGTTAGAATGGAAGCAGATACAATGAGATTTGGAGGCGTGAAGTTGCGAAGAATTAATTACCTATTTTGACTAGGGTGTTACATTAGCGCATGTATTGAAAAACAACATAAAATGACATTTCTGCAGGTATTTCCTTTTTGTGTTTTCAAAGCAGAATTTTTGAAAAAACAAACTTCCACCTATATTATTCTGAAAAGAAGAACTGTGGCTCAGATTTTGCTATACTACAAAGTCAGGCAGCCAGCATAAACTGTTATCACAGGGTGAAACTGACAGCTACTCCTGGTGTCTGCACTTGCACCGTTAAGCAGAAATCCGGAAGCTGTTGTCACCAATGCCCTACTCCTCCACTTGCTGTGCTACTTCAGTGTTCATTGACGGAATCTAAACAGAAATCATTGTTATAGCAAGAATGAGGACCAATCATCCATTATCATTGCATTGAAGATTAGTGAAAAACCTAAACTATGTTCAGTCATGATTACCTAACATTTAACTGCGTAGTAATTCATAATAACTACTGCCAAACAACTTCCCAGGAACGCTCCAACAAAAATTTCACAGAAATGCAGTCGTTTCCTACGAACGCTAATGTTGCAAATTTTAAAAATTAAAAATAATTTTTACATACTTTTTGTGCTTAATCCCATTTGCATGACACATTCTTTATTTTGCTTCCTGTACAATGATTTCAATATTATTTACATTTCATGTTTCTTTTAATTTTGTCCTTTACCATCTCTGGTGCCTCTTGCATTGTGATTGCTTGAATGGCTTCTCAGCTGCTTGCAGTTTTCAAGGATGCCACTGATGTTTTATGTGCAGTGCCAAAATCAAACTCATTAGGTAGACTGGTAATCTGTGCTCACAAGTGCACTAAAGGTCCGAAAAACAGAAAGCCATTCCTTGTTATTCAGCAAAATCTGGGCCGTATGTTACTCTATGGGCTCACCAATCTTAAAATACCACAAGAAAAGGGGGCAAAAGAACAAATCTGGACTGTAAATCAGTTGGGCATTCTTTGCAGATGAATGGTAGACATCACCTTGTCTCTTCCCCAGGATTTGGGATGGACAGGCAGACAAACGGTAGAGCAAATTACCGGCCATCCAACAATTCCGGAAGGATGCATGGCCCTTTTTCAGCGAGTATTCTAGTGCAGCCTGCTAGGTCTAGTCACACATCATACGAGGTCATGCAGTGGGGGACGGGGGTGACTAAGTCAGCGAGCAGTATGTTTTCAAATCTAGTGGCAATTCCCGAAATTCCATTTAGTGGTTGTGGCAAAATCCTCCTAACCTCGCAAATTCTACATCACTTTTATTTTCTGGGTCCCACACTGATGGATTGACATAAGAAAATGCTCAGGCCATATATAGTACACTCTCTAACCATGAATCTTAAAATGAAAATGGGGTATAATGCACAGCTGCATCAAAAAGCAGGATCTGAACAGGTAGGATTGGATTTTGAGCTGGGATCAGGGTTCCCATCCCCACTGACAAAAATCATAAGAGCAGCCTCTCACCCTTAGCCAATTGACATGCAGCCATTTCATGGTGGTGGTCATTGCTGGCACTGCAGCTTTTGAATGAGGGCGTCTCAAAGGGTGAGGTGCCCTCAAAGTTTGACATTTCCATTGGAGTGAGCCCATTGGTCATTGACTGGGGTGGGGGGTGAGGGGGTGACTGCAGTACACTGGCAATGCAGATGCCGTGCAGGCCACTATGGCCCTCTCCATAAGCTGTAGAGTGTCCCCACCCCTCTGAACCAACCATGAGTCAACCTTCCCAGGCAGGGCAGGAACCCCCGATACACACAGCACAGCCTCAGGGCCAGGAATTAGGCTTTCACAGTGCTGCTGCTGTAGTTTGACCAGCTAGTCAGTAGGAGGTGCTGCCCCTAAGCTTCCTTCACTATATCCTGAGGGTCAACAAGACCTCAGCCCACCCTCTTGTAACCGCCCCCACCCCCTGTCACATCACCAGGCTGCAATCCCCCCCACCTCCCAGCCTGTTGCCATGGTGCTAGAAAACCCAGAGCCCTCCTATCCACATGTACTGAGCCCATTTGAACCTCTCAGCCTCCTTGTTTCAAGAAAAAGAGGGCCTCAAACTGTTCATTTTTCCTGATCAACATAATCTCCCATAACCTTATTCTCCTTTTTTCTTGCACTTTCTCCAGTTCCTCAATATAACTTTTATCATCTGCTGCTTTTAACATTGTAAAATGACCCAAGATATCTGTCAACAATAGTCAAAGATGACATGAGATGGTAAATCATTCTGGGATTTAAGAAGTGTTTTTAAGAGTCAGGGGCATGACTGGGCAATAGGGCGATTTCTATAGCTTTGGCCCAGTTGGCTTGACCCAGCAATCAATGGTGAAATAAAGGACTTTGAGGGTGAATAATCTTTAATTGTGTGGCCTCCATCTGGAATGTCCTTGATGTATTTGCTGCCACCAGTACTTCTTATAGGTATTAGACCATAATATTGATCCCAATATTAGTCTTTGCATTAGTCCACAGTATTAGTCCCCAGGCCCTGGTGTTGTGTGACATAGTGGCTCAGTGTTTGGTGCTGTTACCCCATACAGGGCCAGGGACCCAGGTTTGATTCCAGCCTCGGGCAACTGTCTGTGTGGAGTTTGCATGTTCTCCCCATGTCTGTGTGGGTTTCCCTGGGGTCCTCTGGTTTCCTCCCACAGTCCAAAGATGTGCAGGTAGATTGGTTGTGTCGAGTTGTCCCATGGTGTGGTTTAATTGTGGTAAATGTGGATGACAGGGGTAGGGTTCAAAGGGGTAAGTGCAGACTTGATGGGCTGAATGGCCTCCATCTGCATTATAGGGATTCTATTCATTCATATTATTAGTCCCCAGTGTTAGTGGTTAAGAAGGTCCACGTGATGTCTAATGTAGAACTGGTCTCAATAAAAATAAAACATGCTAATGTTACATTGCACCAGATACACAAGCTCTTGTTAGATCTCAGGCTCTAATTAACTGCATATGCTTCTACATTCCAGCACACACTTTATAGATAATTACATAAAGCTCAGGTACAGGAGACTGAAGACTGTTCATCTGTTTCCAGCAACAGCCTTTTGTATTCTGATGAGTGCAGCCTATCCCCTGATGTCAGTTAGCCCTTTCAGATTCTCACCGTCTTATTAAATGGACAAAAAAAATGTTCGATTTGACCTCAATTTGTTCAGTGTTGTTGACTGTTTGAGGCATTAGTGTTCCCCTAAGTGGCTTTTGTCTGAGGATGGGGGCTATGGGAGCTGGGGCTTACACTGAGCTGTAACTCCCACTTGGAGACACAGAGAGCTGTGAGCTGAATGTCAGGAATGGACACTGCCTTCCAATGCACGAACCAGGACCGGTGGATGTGTGGGAGAAGGAGCAAAGAAACTAAACATGTCTGGGTCTGTCCTCCCATCCTGTCATTGTTGTGAAGCCACCACAATGAGCAGTGCAGTGGCAATGTCCCTGCATTACTACTGCAGAGGACCAGCCTAATGCTCTGGGGTCACAGGTTCAGTATTACCATGGCGGCTGGTTGGAGTTAAATCGAACTAATGAAGGAATTTGGAATTAAAAACCAGTTTCAGAGATAGCAACCGTGAAACTATTGTTGATTGTTGGAGAAACCCCATCTGGTTCACTAACGTCATTTTGGCAAGGAAATTTAAGAAAGATACTATTGTCATACAGGGACTACCCTGACAAAGGGCAAACTGGGCTCTAGAGTCAGAAGTAGGAAGAACTGCCGATGCTGGAGTCAGAGATAACACAGTGTGGAGCTGGAGGAACACAGCAGGCCAGGCATCGGAGGAGCAGGAAAGTTGACATTTCGGGTCGGGACCCTTCTTCAGAAATGGGCTGTGTTATCTCTGACTCCAGCATCGGCAGCTCTTACAATCTCTGAGTGAATTATAACCCCACTGCGAAGCCTCTTGTAGGGATGCCCACCTTGAAGAAGTTGTCGTCCTTCCTCTGGAAGCCCTTTCCTGAAGAAGGGTCCCGACCCGAAACGTCAGCTTTCCTCCTCTTCTGATGCTGCCTGGTCGGCTGTGTTCCTCCTGCTCCACACCGTGTTATCTCTAGAGTCAGAAGTGATTACATTGAAACTTACAAAATACTTCATAGTGTAGACAGGGTCAATGCTGGTAAGACATTCCCCTGGTTGTGGAGTCTAGGAGCAGAAGCACAATTTAAAAATAAGGGCAATGCCATTTGGGACCGAGATAAGGAGAATTAAATTTACTTGGAGGGGGTGAATCTTTGGAAGTCTCTACCCCCTGAGGGCTGTGGAAGCTCAGTCTTTCAGCTTGTTTAAAGTAGAGGTTTATACATTTTTAACTATTAACGACAAGAGGCTAATGGGGATAATGTGAAATGATTGATCATCCAGCATCGTCATAAATTGCGGAGCAGGTTTGATGGGCTGAATGGTCTATTCCTGTTTGTATATATAGTGGGGGCAGGATTTTGGGTTTGTGGGCAGGATGGCATATCAGTGTCAGAGATGGGTAGTGACCCCACGTCATGTGAGAAACAGTTGATAATATTTGACCCGAGACTGACCAGTTAGTGGCTAAAGGATTTAATCACCCAGTAACAGCTCTTGGAACGAGGAAGTGGTCCGCTCAGAAAGGGCTGCAGGAAGGCGGAGAGCAGGAACTTCCTCCATGAGGTGACCTCTCAGCAACTTTAAATGCCATTGGTGGGTGTCCACACCAGCCATTGGTGTGGGATTACCTCCAGGTTGCACAGGGGAATCCTGGCCTCCTGCCTGGAATGCTGACCTGCAGCTATCTCTCACAGGTAAGCCATCTCCAGGCATTCGGCCTAGTACCCAACATCACACAGAACGCACAGGCCAAATGGAAAAGTCTGGTTGACCTCTGTTAATTCGCCTTAATGGGCTATTCCATGACCTGAACTGGACCCATTTGGACAGACAGCTTCCCAACTCCGATACCATTTCTGGGAAAATGTTGCAGACCACGTAATGCTGGCATTGTTTGTTTGTGGGATACGGGCTTTGATGGCTACCAAGTGGGTTTTTTTCCACTACATGAGACCAAGTCCCACCAGGAAAGAGATGATGGCAGCAGCCAGACTGGACAGTCATACAACATGGTGGGCACTGGTTAGGCTTCATTTTAACAATAACCGCTGTAGGCCATGTGCTCTAGGGACATCCGCAAGGTGGTGAAGGAGGGAATTCCAGGAGTTTGACCGAGGGACTCTGTCGATCAGTGAGGGTCAGTGAGTGAGTGAGGGTCGGCCAGTGAGTGAGGGTCAGTGAGTGAGGGTCGGCCAGTGAGTGAGGGTCAGTGAGTGAGTGAGGGTCGGTCAGTGAGTGAGGGTCAGTGAGT
>NC_063354.1:44093397-44098667 GCF_021869965.1 Rhincodon typus | reverse complement strand
GTCAGTGAGTGAGGGTCAGTCAGTGAGTGAGGGTCGGTCAGTGAGTGAGGGTTGATCAGTGAGTGAGGGTTGGTCAGTGAGTTACAATTTGAAACAGGATTCAGATGGGTCACTGCTGGTGACCTGGATTTAAAGTAACCTGCATGAGAGAGAGAATGATGAGCAGAGTCAATTCTGAAGAAGGGTCTAGGCCCGAAACGTCAGCTTTCCTGCTCCTCTGATGTTGCTTGGCCTGCTGTGTTCATCCAGCTCTACACCTTCTTATCTCAGATTCTCCAGCATCTGTAGTTCCTACTTTCTATGATGAGCAACCAGGTGAGTTGTAATGATCTGGAATGCATTCTGTCTCAGTGAATTTCAGAAAGCCATCAGGTTAATATGCGACATGAAGATTTACAGATCAATGAGTATAGTCTAAGATTAATATAACTCTCACAAAGAAGAGCTGGTACAGGAATGATGGCCCAAATGGCCTCTTGTGCTGTACCTGTTGATGATTGTATGTACAGTAGCTGTAATCTTTGCCTTTCTCCGTGTGTGACAATGTCCTGTACATTTCAGTGAGTTGCCTGTGCTGATTTCCCGTATGCAGAAGAATGGTGACCAGGTGGAAAAGGATATTCTGGACACAGAGGAGAAAATGCGAGCTGTGAGTAGGATTTCTTCAGCTGTGAGCGCTGGGCAAGGGCTTGGTGTGTGTGCTATGAACAGAACTGAAAAGGCTGGGAGGGTAGGTCAGGCTCAACAGGATAGAGCTTTATCGATATCAGACACTTTACAATTGCTCCCGAAAGCACCAAGCTTTCTGACACATTAAGTATTTTGAAAGTGGAGACCCCATCAAACGTGGTGCTGCCAACTTGCGCTCAGCAAGATCCCACGGTCAGTAGTGAGATATATCTCTAGATAAACCGAGGGATTACTACTGGCTGGGAGACCAAGCGCACACACACACACACCCATGCTGTTCTTTGGAATAATCCAATCAAGATCTATTTCAGAGAGGGCAGTCAGGGTTAGGGTGAACAGTGAGGATATGGGCAGCAGAGTTTGGAATGAGTTTATGGAGGAAAGGATGTGGTCAGCAATATGCTGGAGAAAGTCCAGTTCAGAGGGAATGAAGACATGGTCAAAGGATGAGCTCAGGTGGCGAGCAAGCTGGTGATAGATGCTCCTGGTGATAATAGAATCCCTGTAGTGTGTAGGTAGGCCATTTGGCCCATTTAGTTTATACTGACCCTCTGAAGACCATCCCACCAAGACCCACTGCCACCTTCTAACCCTGGATTTGCCATGGCTAACCCACCTAGCATGCACATCCCTAGACACTGTGGATAATTTAGCATGGCCAATCCTCCCCAACCTGTACATATTTGGACTCTGGGAGGACACCCACGCAGATACGGGGAGAATGTGCAAACTCCACACAGACAGTCACCCGAGGCTGGAATCAAACCCTGGTCCCTGGCACTGTGAGGCAGCAGTGCTAACCACTGAGCTAATGTGATGGTGGAGGTAGTCCCTCTCAGAGTCAACCATGTCCCCCAGGTTGCACATAGTGTGATTTATACATGAGGACTCCCAAATCCCTCTGTTCTGTAGCTTTGTGAAGCCTTTTCTCTTTAAATAATATTCAGCTCCTCTATTCTTCCTGCCACTGTGCATAAACTCACTCTTTCCCACACTATATTCTATCTGCCAACTTTTCGCTTAACCTGATTATACCCCTCCGCAAACACTCTGCGTCATCCTCATCACAAGCCTTTCCACTTACTTTTGTGTCATCGGCTATTGCGTCAAAATCACAAATTGCTAGAAAAAACTCAGCAGGTCTGGCAGCATCTGTGGAGAGAAAGCAGAGGTAATGTTTCAGAAGAAGGGTCACTGAACCCAAAATGTTGACTCTACTTTCTCTCTCCACAAATACTGCTGGACCTGCTGAGTTTCTCCAGCAATTTCTGTTTTTGTTTCTGATTTCTAGCATCTGTGGTTGTTTGGTTTTCTTGGATTTAATATATTCACTCTCCTAATCCAAGCCATTAATATATCATAAATAATTAGCCCCAGCAATGATCCATATACCACTTCCACCGGTTACAATTTGTCACCCTGAAAATGTGCTTAGAGACAATTCGCTGTCTAGCTAGACCTCCATTCATACTAATATATAACCCCCAATACCACGGGATCTTGTCTTAATAAGTAGCTTAACATGTGGCGTTTGGTCACATACCTTCTGGAAATCTAACTTTATTACATCCAATGGTTCCCCTTTATCTATCCTATTGTTACCTCCACAAAGAATTTAATACATTTTTTTTCAGGCCAGAGGTTGAATCGTTATGTATATTCAAGGCTGAGATAGACACATTTTTAATTAATAAGAGAATCAGAGAAAAGGCAGGAAAGTGGAAGTGAGGGTTATCAGATCAACCATGATCTCATTGAATGATGGAACAGACTCGGTGGGCTGAATATAATACTTCTGCTCCTAAGTTTTATGGGCTTTGTGATATGGTTAAGGCTCAGAGTGCAGCCAGGATGAGTCAGTCGCTGGGGAACAGAGTTCTTGAAGACAGTGACTTCAGTCTATCCAGTTCTTAATTGCAGGAAATTTCTGGTCGATATTTGGATGATCAGTCTGATAGTTTGCCACAGAGTTGAGAAAGAGAAGTCACTCTAAATTCTCAGGCTATTTTAGATAACGTGATAGAAATTTTAAAAACTGACACAAAATGCCACGAACACTGACAGTAGGATAAATTCTTGACAAACTGTGTGCACAAGCGTGATACGTTCTGATAGATTTAACCATATTTGTTTCTCTTGATTGAAATTTTCAGGATAGTATAAACTACCAGAACAAACGTCCATTCAAATACGAGTCTGTGAACAATGAAAATCTGGCTCGGTCAGAGGGACTGCTTAAGGATCTTTTTCTGGATGCAGACAAGGCAAAGAAGCTGAAACACCCCCAGGCATCTGATATCGAACTCGAGTGAGTTGAATATTAAGGGACATTGCTGTGTCGTGGATGCCCTGATCGATAGAACGAGTTAAAATCCCACTCAGACAATTTGAGGATTTGTATACCAGAAAATCTGGAAATGAAAAGGTTCTGTCTGTAAAAGTGAGCATGAAGCTGATGAGACGTCCCCAGAAACCTAACTGCTTCACCAGGGACAAAAACAGAAGTTGCTGGAAAAGCTCAGCACATCTGGTAGCATCTGTGAAGAAAAAAATCAGAGTTAACGTTTCAGGTCCCCCTTCCCTAACCTTCGAGAGACTGGGGTGACCCCCCACTTTCCTAACCTCCCCAAGAGACTGGGGTGACCCCCCACTTCCCTAACCTCCCCAACAGACTGGGGTGACCCCCCACTTCCCTAAACCACCCCCCCACCCCCAACAGAGACTGGGGTCACCCCCCTTCCCTACACCCTCCCCATCAGCTACCATCAATTCTGAGGAAGGGTCACTGGATCCGAAATATTAACTCTGATTTTTTTCTTCACAGATGCTGCCAGACCTGCTGAGCTTTTCCAGCAACTTCTGTTTTTGTTCCTGATTTACAGCGTCCGCAGTTCTTTTGGCTTTTGCTTCACTGTGGAAACCTGTCGTCCTTTACCCAGTCTGGGCCTACATGTGACTCCAGTTCAAAACCAACGTTGACACTTCTCTGAAGTGGTCTTCAAACGTGCAGATGGGCTGAGGTCACCATGCACTCCCTCAGGACCATCAGAGATGGGCAATAAATGTGCTTCACCCTCCAATGATGCCAATGTCCACCCTGAGAATGAATAAAGTTAATTTCAAACTTGGGCTCAAACCGATAGTGCTGGACTGTAAACTGGGGAGAGGCATGCAAAAGTAATTAAACTGAGTCAGTTTGAAACTTATTTAGGTCCTAAGCATTTCTAGCCCAATGTGGCTTGACCTTCTCAGGTTTTGTACCCACATAGACCTGGTTCAGATCCTAGGTTTTTCCTCAAAGTGATTGAGAGTGCTGGCTGTGTGAAAATAGGTGGTGAGATAGATTCTAATTCAGAATTTTGATGAATCCCATAAGTCATAGAATCTCTACAGTGCAGATACAGGCCACTCAGCCCACACTGACACTCCAAAGAACATCCTACCCAGAACCTATCCCCACATTATGATAGCTAATTTAACTAAACCTGCTCATTATGGGCAACTTCCTATGGCTAATCTGCCTGCAAATCCCTGGATACTACAGGCAATTTCCCATGGCCAATCCACCCTAACCTGCACATTTTTGGACCATGAGAGGAAACTGCAGCACTTGAGGGTGGAATTGAACCAGGGTCCAATGTGCTGTGAGGCAGCTGTGCTAACCACTGAGCCACCATGCCACATCTCTTTCCTTATCTCATTTTTTAATGTATCCACTGACAAACACACACACCCACCCCCTCCCTGCCACTCCATGGATCCAGATGCCGTCCAATATCCTTGGGTATTGGAATTTCTCTCCATAGAATTTCCAAAAGAATGAGTGTGGGGGGTCATTGGGGTGGGGGAAGGGATCTTTTCCAAATAAAGAATCCTTCATGACAAGGATTAGCCTGACCAACAACTTTGGGGTGTACTTTTTAAATGGAATTAACTGGATATTTGAAAACAAGAATCCTTTAATAGGATGTGGGAATAGTGACGATGGACTGACTGCACACTTGCGCTGCATTTGTGTGTGTGTTCGAGGTCAGCATCAGTTGAAACTTCAGGCGCTATTTAAATGCAGGGGTTACATAAAGGGACGTTACAGCCCAATGCGTTGAAACTTGCTGCAAGGGAGCAAGGCCAACAGATTGAGCAGTGATTTGGAAAGTTACCTGCTAAGAAATAACTTATAGACAAAGATTTAATCCAGTTCTGAGGAAGGGTCACCGGACTCGAAACGTGAACTCTGTTTTTTCTTTCACAGATACTGCCAGACCTGCTGGGCTTTTCCAGCAATTTCTGTTTTTGTTCCTGATTTAATTCAGCATATTTATCTATAGAAGGATGGCTATCAGGGAGTGTCTTACAGGCCAGAATCTTATTGGATGTTTTATACAGAGAATGGTCAGGAGTGAGATACAGGCTGAGATCTAATTTAAAAACACAAATGGCTCATATATAGAATAACAGTTACCCGGGGGTGAGTTACAGACTGGAATCAAATCGAGAGTTTCAGGTGGTTTGCATATAGAATAACAGATACCAGGAGTGAGTTACAGACTGGAATCTAATCGAGGGGCTCAGTGTGGTTT
>NC_063354.1:44093222-44093297 GCF_021869965.1 Rhincodon typus | reverse complement strand
TCGGGTCTGAAGAAGGGTCCAGACCCGAAACGTCAGCTTTCCTGCTCCTCTGATGCTGCTTGGCCTGCTGTGTTC
>NC_063354.1:44083889-44092722 GCF_021869965.1 Rhincodon typus | reverse complement strand
GACTCTGTAACTAGCTCCAGAAGGATTGCCCTGGGTTGTTGGCACTTGGTTTGTCGGAGACTCTCGCACCTGCTTAACTCCCTAGGTAGAAGAGGATCCCATGTTGTCAGAAGTTCAAAATATTAGTCAAATGCACATGAACACACAGGAGCAGCAACGAAGTTTGTCAGAGATGTGAGGCAAACTGACTCAATCAGTGCAGGACCTCCCCTGGTGTTTGCAGTATGCTAGCTCTGGCACGCGAGAGTCTAGCTGCCTCATTGGTTAGGTCAGTGGTAGCCATGGAAATCCAGGTCCAGCACATTCAGTGCCTACTGGGTTTGAGAGTCCTCATGCATAAATCTCAAGAAGCTAGCATGCAAGTTCAGCAGGCAATAAGGAAGGCAAATGGAATATTGGCCTTTCTTTCAAAGTGGAATGGAGCATACAAGTAGGGAAGACTTGCTAATACTGTACAAGGCTCTATCCAGACCACATCTGGAATACTGTGAGCAATTTTATCTAAGGAAAGATATGCTGCCATTGGAGGCAATCCAGAGAAGGTTCAGTAGACTTATTCTAGGTATGGAGGGACTGTCGTAGGAAAAATCAGGTAGGTTGGAGTTTTGAAGAATGAGAGGTGACCCTTATTGAAATGTGCAAGATTCCTTAGGGACCTAACAGGGCAGATGTTGAAAGTTTGTTTCTCCTTGTGAAAGAGTTTAGGACCAAAGAGCATCATTTCAGAATAAGGAGTTGCACATTTAAGACAAAGATGAGGAGGAATTTCTTCTCTCAGAAAGTAGTGAATTTGAAGAATTCTTTACCACAGAGGGCTGTGGAGGCTGTGTTGTTAAGTATATTCAAGGCTGAGAGAGATTACCTTGTGAGTGCTGGAGAAATTAGAGGGAACATTGTACATAGGTGGTACAAGCGACACTTCATTCTAAACATGTTCTCACATTTGTAAATATATGTTCACTTTTTATCATTAGCTATATGTGTGAATGTCTGTCTAGCTGTAAGTACAAGAGCCAAGCCATTCTAAATGCTGCATGATGTTTTATGGCCCAAGGGGTGGCATGGTGGCTCAGCAGTTAGCACTGCTACCTTATAGTACTAGTATCTGGGTTTGATTCCACCCTCCAGCAGCTGACTGTGTGGAGTTTGCACATTCTCCCCGTGTCTGCGTGGGTTTCCTCTGGGTGCTCCGATTTCCTCCCACAGTCCAAAGATGTGCAGGACAGGTGGGTTAGCCATGCTAAATTGCCCATAGTGCCCAGGTGTTGTGAAGTTGGGTATCGTATTTATGGATTCGAGGGCAGGATGTTAGAATTTGTTCATAAAATGATAGGGAAAAAGAATGTGTGGTCCCTTTAAAAGATGTGTTTTTCTAGGCTTAGAAATGTAAAAAAAAATTCTGCAGGCAGCAGCAGATTCACAGACAGTTCTTGAAATTGAAACATTTTTTTAAATGTCTTTACTGTTAGTAGGCAAAGTAGCATTCATACAAAGGCAACAGGTTTTTGAATTTAGCCAATTAATTAAAACAAGGCCCTAGATACCAAAGCCTAATTAAATTTAAATCTGATGGTTTTGACAACCCCGGACCAATCCTATTGTAAGAAATTAATAGGTCATCAAGGGTATAAAAGAAGAGGGCATTTGAAAATTGGTGGGAGAGCAAACTGCCATCTGTTAAGAGAAGAGCTCTCAACTGCTATCAGCTTTAAAGAAAGAGAAAATCACTGTGTCTCTCAGAAATTGCAAAGATCTCAGGGTAAGTACCATCTAAATAAAGGTACTATGGTACTCTTAGCTAATATTCCTGACACAAGAATTTGATGAAGGAATGTGTTCCTGACTGGAAGAGAGCAGAGAAAGCAAAGAACATTCCAGAAGACTTATCCTGGCTGTAATTTCAAGAGATTAAGCTTTAATTTATTTTTTAAAATTAATTTTGTTTACATAAGTGGGTCTTGCATCCATTGGAACAGCATACCATTAGAACTTTGTTTTATTTGGGAATAGTTAGTAGTTAAGGGGGAATTGTGTGGTTTGTTAGTAGTTCTGTTAGTTTGTTAACTGTTAGAGTTAGATAAATAAATTGTTACATATTGCTTATAAAATGAGTTTGAGGGAGTTCATTTCATTTAACCATATCCTCCATAACACCAGGGATGAGCAGGCTAGGTGTGTTAACCGTGGGAAATGCAGGGTTACAAGGATAAGGTAGAGGGGTGGATCTGGGTTGGATGCTCTTCAGAGGGGGCAATGTGGACTTGATGGGCTGAATGGCCTGCTTCCATACTGTGGGGATTCTAAAGTATAAAGTGAGAATCTCCTGAATAGATGAAGACTATGGGATCTTGGAAATTGCTCCCAACTTTTGGACTCCACATGGTAGGTCAATACCTAAGGGTCACACATGGCTTTCAGTTCTCAGTGTTATTCAGTTTTCATGTTTGATGCTATTGGCCTTTGGAAGGCCTTATATGGTTTGAAAGTGAAGCCCCCCTCACACAGAATGAAACACTTACCCTGTCTGCTCTGGTCATGGTGGTGGACAGTTTCAGTTCCATTGCAGTCTTGCTATTTGTATCATGATGGAAATTAAAAACAGTTGCTTTTCATATAGTGAGTCACCTGCTCAGCCTCTTATCTGAAATGCACGTCCAGCTGTACACATTCTCTCCTTTTATAATCCTCTGAGTGAATTTGATGTTCCCCACATTCCCAGCCAACCCATTTTACCTAATTGTTCACCTCCACACTTAACCTCCTGAACCCCAAGCATACTGAGCCAATGTGCAAGATGTACTATTGCACTGCACCCAAAACCAGGGCAGTGCCGACTGTCAATGACCACAACCCCTCCCACATGACCTTTCTCCTCCTCATGCTTGCTTATCCTCCCCTATTCTATGCGTTCATTTGCCCCCCGCCTTTGTGAATGTTATCCTTGCTGCATCTCCCACTCTCCTCATTTGAGTTCCTCAGCTTCCCTCCTGCAGCAGTGGCCCATGACAACTCCTCCCCTCCCCCCCCCCCCCTCCCCCCCCTGCTAACCTGCACAAAAGCTGCCTTTAGTGGACAAACTCTCTGGACTGACTAGCCCAACCTTTGACCAACCTGAATAGACAGCATCAACTGATATCCAAACTGACCTCTGTGCAGCTCCCCAACTGACGTCCCATGAATCCACACTGTGTCTGCATTGGATCCACCCTGCTGACTCCGGACCATTTCCTGGACTGTAGAGACATGGACTCCTTGAACTTGACTGCTTGAAGCACCCGACTGTGCAGAAGTGCCTGGACTGAAATGGGAGGCTGACCTTGACTCTACTGTATCGGGATTTCCTGTCTGAAGGATAAATGAAGGATGTTCCTCATGACCAAGGGTCATTGTCTCAGGATATGGGCTAGACCATTTGGGATTGAGATGAGGTGAAATTTCTTCACCCAGAGAGTGGGGAGCCTGTGGAATTCTCTGCCACAGACAATGGTTGAGACCAAAACATTGAATGTTTGTAAGAAGGAGTTAGAGATAGTTTATGGGGTTAATGGGATCAAAGAGTATGGGGAGAGGGTGGGAAAAGGGTTGGATGAGCAGCCCTATTCATTTGATTGATGGAGCTGGCTGGAGGAGCAAATGGCTTACTCCTGCTCCTATTTTTTATGTTTCTAAGACTCCTTGAGTGGTTTTAGCACACAGCATTTAATAATGTTGACAGGAATTGATCTCCAGCAATAGTCCTCAGCAGTCCATTTTACAAGATGCTTTCCATTGACTTGTACCATACATTTAGGATGCATGTAACATGCATGATCATAACTATATATGTGTAGAACAAAGCTGATACATATCAAACATACACACTGTCACACTCTGCATGGCTGGTGTGTATTGATTTTGTTCCTACCTAATGCATCATACAAAACCTGCTTATATTTAACATAAGGATGTACACAGTCATGGTGTAGAGATTTCATGGCACCTGTTATTTTCATCTGAGATCCCATCATTGTATCAATCATAAATTCATGAATTCCTTTTCCAAAATCTTCATCGAAGTGCACAGACCCAACATTGATGGTGCAGACACCCTAACGGTTTCCCTAAAGAGGGAAATAAGTTAAATTACTGTTCATTACAAATGAGTGAATTATAATTGCAAGTAAACAGAGATAAACTATCAATGCAAAAGCCTCAATAGGTCTGGCAGCATCTGTGAAGGGGATCAGAGTTGACGTTCCGGATCCGGTGACTCCTCCTCAGGACTGCTGTTGAGCTTTTTCAGCAATTCTTGTTTTTGTTTCTGATTTACATAACTACAGTTCTTTTGGGTTTTATAAACTATCAACGTATAGCTCAACTTGTCAAATCTCTTAACTGCTTTTTCAAACCTCTACCCACCCACACAGACAAACAAATAAAGTTAGGGTCCGGACCCAAAACGTCAGCTTTCCTGCTCCTCTGATGTTGCTTGGCCTGCTGTGTTCATCCAGCTCTACACCTTGTTCAGATTCTCCAGCATGTGCAGTTCCTACTATCTCCAAACAAATGAAACATTGGTTTTATGGATGGAAGGGGCAAAGACAGAAGGGAACCAAAATTCTGTCGCATCAGTCACAGAGTTCATTGAGATGATCCTTTTACTTGCCAGGACTTTCTGTTCTTCCACCTTTTTTCATCAGATTCCTTCACTTTGTTGCAGGAGGCACAGGGAAATTGGCGCATTAACTCTAAGGCCTCTTAGTGACTGCTTAAGGATACCAGTAACTGGTGGACAAAAGGGAAAACTAGCTTTCTTCAGGTCATTCGCTGCAGAGAGAGAGACACTCCTTGACCTTCCAGAGGTCCAAAGGCTTCTCACACTATTGTTCACAAGCTCACATCCAGCTACCCAATTGGACAGTTGTTGTTGGTCTGATGATTGGTGGTATCCATGACTGGTCATAATGCACAAACCAATCAGCTATATGTTGCTGGTCGACTCCCAGTGTGCATCTGCCCCCTGACGCTGGATTATCTACAAACAGCTCCTCCCACTGCTTGAACAAAGTAGGAATGGAAATACCACGCAGTATATTTCAGTACCTTGTTTTTAACAAGTACAGCAATTACTTCCATAGTCCTTTGCATCCTTTTCCATTTCAGTCTACAATTAAAAATACAGAAGCTAAAATGATACATTCTTTATAATAGCACTTTTGCTGAGAAAACACTATATAATGGCATTGGAATTAGTCCAGGCTCTGCCATCTATTATTGGGATCTGACAGACAACTGTGTTCAATATGATGCATGCATTCCATTTTGGAAATTTACTTCATGTCATTTTGATAAATGCTCTCATAAAGAAATATTGAGTCTTCACCTGAAACAGATTTTAATCCCTTTGATCCAGCTCTAGCTTTTCCCAGTGTTTCCAAGTTGTCTGTGTGTGTACCTTTGTCTCCTAATCACTGGTCATGCTGAATGAGGCTGATAGAATGTACTGTGTTGTTAATTGCAAGAGGATTGGAATATAAAAGTAGGGAAATGTTGTTACAGTTACACAGGATATAGGTGAGACCACATCAGGAATGCTATGTACATTTTTGATCTCCTTAACTTGCATTAGAAACAGTGTAGGGAAGATTGGCTCGACAGATTGTTGGGACGAAAGGATTATCTTATGAGGAAAGATTGAACAGGTTGGTTCTGTGCCAATGAAAGTTTAGAAGAATGGGAAGTTATCTTATTGAAAAATATAAAATCATGAAGGTACTTAACAGGATATATGCTGAAAGGATTATTCCCCTTGTGGGGACAGACTGGAGTGAGGACACAGTTTGAAAATAAATTGTCCCCCTTTTAAGATAGGTATAAGGATCTTTTTCTCCTGGGTATATAAAGGGCTATTTGTCTATGGAATTCTGATCTCCAATGAATGCTGGATCATTGGATATTTTTAAAGCTGGGTTAGGTAGGTTCTTGATTGCCGAGGAAGTCAAATGTTACAAGGAGTAGCGAGGAAAGTAGAGTAAAAGGCTGATTTGTCAAATGTTGGAGCAGGCAGAGTGTTCTAAAGAGCTTACTCCCATTTCATATGTCCTTATGTACATTACTGTCAGTTTGGTGATCAGATGCTTTCATTCAGAACGGCTCGTGCCACCTGGTACATAAATTTCTGATTTGTTTTCTTGTACAATATCAATTGCCAGAGAACGTTGTGCATTGTTCAGAAAATCTGTGGCATGTCACCGGACTGAGCTGTGCCTTGTTTTCAAGCCCATGAATAGATCCTCTGTGATTTTATCATGTGAATGCACGTGGAGTTCAGTTCAGTGCCCTTTGACGCATTTGCTCAGCTTGAGCCTTGCAAAGTTTACTTGCTTTCCCCATTGAATGTGGAGAATTCTGGAAGAGACAAAACTAACATTTATTACACCATTATAAGCTAATCTTAGAATCCCTACAGTGAAGAAGCAAGCCATTCAGCCCATCAAATTCACACTGACCCTCTGAGTAGTGCCCCACCCAGATTCTATCCCTGTAACTCTGCATTTCCCATGGCTAATCCACCTAAGCCTGCACATCCCTGGACACTGAGTAATTTAGCATGGCCAATTCACTTAACCTGCACATCTTTGGACTGTGGGAGGAAACCGGAGCACCCAGAGGAAACCCACGCAGACACGGGGAGAATGTGCAAACTGCACACAGACAGTCGGCCGAGGGTGGAATCGAACCCACAGGTCAGGGCCTCAGTTTACGTCTCACTGCTATGAGCTGCTACCCACTGAGCCACTGAGCCACTGTGCCACCCAATCTTCTTTGCAATGTTTGCAATATAACCGGGAACTGACCTTACTTAACTTCTTCAATGAAAACAAATACCTGATGTAATTTGTGGAAACCGGAAACAGGCAAACGCGAATTCACATATCTCCTGATTACGTAGCACCGAAATGCTGCTAAATATTCCCTCACAATTACTGGGGTCTGAACTCTGTAATGAGAAGGAACAGTGTGTACCTGCTGAAAACCCCGATGCGATTTTGGCAGACATTCAACAGAATCTGTGCACCCAGTATTGCGTTGTTGAGCACCTGGTGTTCCTTCTGGCAGCTCCTGACCTTTAGTACGTGAGACCAAGGCTGAAGCCAGCAGCTGTATTTGCATGTGGCCACAACTTCTACTGCAGTACTGACTACAACATTGTCGGAGGTACTGTCTTTAGGATGAGAATGTAAGCTGAGGCCCTGTCTGCTTTATCAGGGATGAAGGGATCCCCTTGCACTATTCCCTGCTACTCTGTCCAATATTTACCCCTGGACCACGAAAAGTGATTGAGAAACCTCCACACAGGCTGGTACCTGTCACCAAGTCACCCTTTACTTACACACAAGCAGAATTGACTTTAGTACTGCTTCATTCAGAGTCAGCTATCAGAATGGTAGTATCTCTAACACTCCCCTTTTTATATGTCAGCCAGAGCTCCCTGATTGGACCAGGTTAGCAGCCCCAATCAGGGAACTTATTCTATGAGGTTCAGCTGGCTGACCTTGTTAAAATCACTACGATATGATTAGATTATTATCTCATGAATACTTTAGAAAGCTTTCTGAGCACAATGGCGAAGCAATGGCCTAGTGATATTATCACTGGACTGTTTAGTCCAGAAATCCAGGTAATGTCCTGGTGACCCAGGTTCGAATCCTGCCACAGCAGATGGTGGAATTTGAATTCAATTAAAAAACAAAATCTGGAATTAAGAGTCTTAAATGATGACCATGAATCAATTGTCGGGAAAAACCCATCTGGTTCACTACTGTCCTTTAGAGAAGGATCCTTACCTGGTCTGGTCAACATGTGACTCTAGATCCACAGCAATGTGGTGACTCTTAACTGCTTAGGTAGTTAGGAATGGGCAATAAATGCTGCCTAGCCAGTGATGCTCTCATCCCATGAATGAATATAAAAAGTTAGGTGCCATGTTTCCTGAATTTTAATATCCCTCACTATCAGAAAAATGCTTCATTGGCTATAAAAGTGCTTTGAGCAGTTCTTAGAATTAGAATCAGAATTAACTTTATTGTCACATGTATTCGAATGAGTACAGTGAAAAGTGTACAAAATTGCCGCTTATGGCTCCATCTTAGGTACAGAGGACCCTTGTACAGCTTTTCTGTTACAGTTCTTGGAAAAATAGAGAAGTGTTCTGAACTTGTGAAAGGTAATAAATACATACAGCTAGGTGGTATGAAGGTACCTTGCTGACTTCCTGCCTGTCTTCATGGCACTGTTGTTAAAATACCTTGTTTCACAATTGTACCATATCCCCGTCTCAAGATCCAAGAGGCAACCTCTTTGTTTAAGATTGTAATTAATGTCACTGTAATATCTTGACAGACCTTTTTCAAAGCAACATCCCAATTGCTATTCAACTGACTTTTGTCTTGCCTGACCAACAAAGCACGTTACACGTTACAACAGATCCTTTTTTGTTTTGCAATATCTTTAGTTTGAACCTCTCGATATTAACCTGTGATTTGAAGTTTAGTAGCAATATAATTAACACATGCAGGGCTTTCTAACTGGTTATATTTTAAAATGTCTCCATTATAATTTGAGGTGCAGCAGTATTCTGGATGGTGGAAGATGGTGGTCATACTAAACTTTTGCTTACTTTGAAATTGAACAAGTGACTCCTGTCTATTGATGGAAAGTTTCGGAAACTTGTGGGAGAACCCTAAACAGGTTGACCTATTTAGATAGAATAGAGCAAGCTAACAATTTCCTTAATGGAAAAGATAAAACAAAAGAGACAACAAGGTGCAGGGCTGGATGAACACAGCAGGCC
>NC_063354.1:44001247-44083489 GCF_021869965.1 Rhincodon typus | reverse complement strand
CGGATTCTTCAGCATCTGCAGTTCCTACTATCTCAGATAAAACAAAAGGCCTGGTTTGGTCTGATAAAGGGTGGAAACATTAGCAAAAACCCATACAAATTCCAACAATGATAAGAAATAAACATACAAATACTCAAGGAAGACAAAACCTTCAAAGCGACACCAGGACTACTTGCAAAGATAACAAGTAAAAGTAGTTGGACTTTCTGGAAACACTGAAAGTGGCAAAACTGACCCAAGACCCCTCAGGAACAAAAACAGAAGTTACTGGAAAAGCTCAGCAGGTCCGGCAGCATCAGTGAAGGAAAAAACAGAGTTAAAGTTTCGGGTCCGGAGACCCTTCCTCAGAACTGATGGTGGCTGGGAAAACGTCAATTTATATGTAGAAAAACGTGAGGAGGATGAGATAGGGAGTAAACAATAGGATTGAGCCTAAAGAGAGAGAAAAGAGCAGTTGAATGGACAGAGTTGCTAATGATCAGACTGGGAAGGTGAATAGTTGTTAATGGGGACTGTTAATGACTAACAACAGGGGGTGTGTAATGGCAGGCTATGTGGTAACAAGGCCTGGTGTGTGGGGTAGGGGGCTGGGACATGGGAGAGTTTAGGCCCTAAAATTATTGAACTCAATGTTGAGTCCGGAGGGCTGCAGGGTCCCCAAACGGAAAATGAGGTGTTGTTCCTCCAGCTTGCATTGGGTTTCACTGGAACACTGCAGCAAGCCGGAGACAGATGTTGGCCAGGGGGCAGGGTGGTGCATTACATTGACAGGCAACAGGTAGCTCAGGGTCTTTTTTGTGAGCGGAACGTAGATGTTCTGCGAAGTGGTCACCCAGCCTATGCTTCGTTACCCCAGCTCCTCTCAGACCTCTCAGCTTCCTGAATGAAGCAATAAGCTAATCCACAAATACTGTTCCTGAATGAAAAGCCTTACTTCCAAGTCAAATATAGTTAACAAAACTACCAGGAATATCAAATTAAAAATAATTTAGGATACATTTTAGTTCTCCAACAGTTCAGAAATGTTTAGTCATAGAAAATAGGAGTAAGCCATTGAGACCTTTGAGCCTGCTCCACCATTCAATATGATCATACTTGATCTTACCGGCCCAGCTATTTATAAAGCCAACGATGCTCTTAAACAATGATGTGCCACTGTTAATTAGTGTTTTTCCATCATTTATGCTCTGTTCGAAAGCAGCTTGTGGTATTGAATGCATGTTTTAAGCTATGACTGCCCCTATTATTTGCCTGGTTGTCCCTGGGTATTGTTACTTCAGGGCATGGGTGAGGTTCCCCAATTCATTACAGTTCCAAAGGAATAATTGTCAAATAGTTATATACCTGGGCAGGGAGGGATGAACTAACTCTACTTTTTTATTTACCTGCTCCCTCAACCTTGCAACAAGTTTAATTTGCAAAGGATCCCTGCACTGGGACTGCATTGCTCCAAGGCCAAATTAAATTGTATTTTAAAAGGAGCCAATTTAACAGTCTTCTTTGAGTGGACAAAACAGTGACTTGATTAAATACTAAATGCTAAAATAAATAACACAACACATAGTGTAAGAATAAGTCTAAAAAATGATAAGTCAAAAGAAATGTGGATCAGTCTCTTTGGCTAGCTTGTGAAGAGTTGTTGATAGTTGAACAATTGATTTCATGGTTCCTGTCTTCACAGTTAGTTGAAATCGTATTGTCCTGCTTTCTTTTGGCAGTGGTTAGCTGGCAGCACTCAAATGTGAGGGAATCTTTCCTGTCCTAGTTCCTTCTGACTGTCTTGCTGGCTAGTTAGCTTCCAAAACACAGAATGAGAGAGAATTCTTTTACTCGCAATCCAGTGGGCTTGTTCTGTACGTCACACTGGCACTCAAACCCAGGCTAGTACACATGAATACCTCATTTTGTTAGTACACCCAGACTAAGTTTGCAGTTGATTTTTAGCCCTTTGCTTTGTATATTCCTGGAAGGGAATAGCATAACAAGTATCTGCAAGATTTGCTAAGAATTGCCGATGCTGGAGTCAGAGATAACACAGTGTGGGGCTGGATGAACACAGCAGGCCAGGCAGCATCTGAGGAGCAGGAAAGCTGACGTTTTGGGGCAGGACCCTGTTCGTCAGCTTTCCTGCTCCACTGATGCTGCCTGGCCTGGTCAGCCGGCTCATCACTTTTTCCTGTTACGTCCCTCTGTGTTTGAAATTTCCCTGACAATCTGCAGGTACAACATTCAATGGGTCCCACGCAGGATTTGGCTAGACAGCATTAAATTTACATGCCGCAATGTTATTTTGTAATTGTCAACTTTGAAAAAGATATTAAAAAATACATTTTGGAATTAAAAGTTAAAATGTAAAGTTTTTAATGAAATATAAAGTTTAAAATGGCCATGGTATTTTGGGGTTCTTGTCAGGAGGGACAGGAGAGTTAAGTCAGTCAGGATTGTCTTCTTGCCAGCTATCTATTGCACTCTGCTGTGAGAGACACGTGTTCACATTCAGGGGAAAGCAGATTTGATGTGATGCCTTCCATAGTGGAAAAGCCTGCCCTAACTGCCATTGCTTAAGCCAATGTAATAAAAATGTCTTTGGCCTATTACATGAGGACTGTGGAATGGCTTCATAACCCAAGCAAAGTCAGCAACTAAAGGAGTGGGTGAGCCATGAATTGGAATTAGATTCAGCCCTCCAGTACTCCAAGGCGACTCATGTTAAAAGTGCAGAGCATTGTGTGAACTATTGTATTGGTTTGTCTATTGTTCTGACAGCAGTAACTTAGCTCAAGGCTTCATTGTATTCCTGACATTCCACCTCACAGAAATCCTTCTTACTAAACAAGATTAAAGTTGGTGGAGCAGCTGTGTCTGTCTTTTAAACACATTGAGATGTTTTATTGGACTGTCTCGTGTTCAGTGTGAATGCAAGCCCCTCAGTTGTGAAATGTGAGAAACTGACAGTAGGCAAATGATTGTCTTTTAAAAATGATTTGGTTATTAAGCTGCTGAATTGGAACAAATTGACTTGCAGTTAACGGTTGGAGGTTCCTGCGTCATCAACTGATTTGCATGTTTATTGCTTTGGCTTTAGATTTTACAGGCAGGGTGATGAAAATATCCACCGGAAGCAGTGTGAGATAAAAGAGAGTGTAACAGAGAGGCAGGATGAAAGAACAGAGACACAGAATGAGAAACAAAGAGTGAGAAAGAAAGGAAGAGAACTTGATGGAGAAAAGGAGTGAGGATGAATAAAATAGGGAAACGACTGAGAAGCCAAAATGTCAAATGGAGACGGAAATAAAAAGAGAAATAGAGAGAAGGGAAACCAACCAGAAGTGAATGAAAAATAAATGACAAATTGATAATGTGGTGTCAAAAGGTGGGAAGAGACAGACGGAAGTAAAGGGAAGAAAATTGAACCTATCAGCATTGCCTAAGCTGTTGGAGCTCTGGCTGTAGGCCCGGTGCAGCAGATGCTCAGGGGCCTTCATATGTTTGTGCCTCTGGCTGCACAAAGTTGACAAAGCCAGTTAAATGGGATATTAATTGACTGTGCGTCAGATCAGCTCACTCCCTGGGGACCCTGTTTTATTCTGGGATATCAATGTACCTGTGAATAAGCACTGACGGTACACTAACAGACAGGGAAAGTTTAAGGAGGCTGAGGGAGTATCATTCCTGGAGATGGCAGCAACCATTTGGACTCTAACAGTTTAACATAAATCTTGTGTTCAGTTTAATAGGGATCACAGCAAAACAAGAGGAGCCTTGGGAATTGTGTTGGGAAGCTCCATGAGACTGAATAGTGTAAGGGGATGGGTTGGGTGGGGGGTTTGCTGGTGGGTAGCAGGTAACGTGTGTCCATGAACTAGCACATAGTGCAGGAAGGAGGAAAGACCTTATCTAAGTGTTCAAGGTAAATCAACATTCTGCTGCTAACCCACACCCTCTCCCAACAGTGGAACTTCCGAGACAACAAGGTGCAGGGCTGGATGAACACAGCAGGCCAAGCAGCATCATAGGAGCAGAGAGGCTGACGTTTCGGGCCTAGACCCTTCATCAGAAAAGGGGGAGGGGAAGGGGGTTTTGAAATAAATAGGGAGAGAGTGGGAGGCGGATAGAAGAGGGATAGAGGAGAGGATAGGTGGAGAGGAAACAAACAGGTCGAAGAGGCGGGGATGGGGCCAGGAAAGGTGAGTGTACGTAGGGAGTTAGGAAGGGGATAGGTCAGTCCAGGGAGGACGGACAGGTCAAGGGGACTTCCAATCACTTTTAGCCTCTCTCAGCACCTGGATTTCAATAGAGCTCAGCAAAGGCCAACATTCCCAGAATGTACACTCATCAACTATTTTCTCACCCAACCACAGAGTTAATCTGCTTGGACAATTTATTTAAAAAGAGCTACTCAAGTTCTGTTCAGATGATGCGAGACATTCACAAGCCTGTAATGCGGGCTCAGAATTAATGAAACTGACTGTTGGGAAATTCTGGTCTCCATCCTGCAGTTTAGAAACATAGAAAATAGGAGTAGGCTATTCAGCCCTTCGAGCCTGCTCTACCATTCAATATGATCATACTTGATCATACTAGTCCAGCTATTTATGGAGCCAACCGTGCTCTTAAACAATGATGTGCCACTGTTAATTAGTGCTTTTCCATCATTTATTCTCTGTTCGAAAGCAGCTTGTGGTATTGAATGCATGTTTTAAGCTATGACTGCTCCTTTTATTTGCCCGGTGGTTTTGTTACTTCAGGGGCTGGGTGAGGTTCCACAGTTTATTACAGTTCCAAGAGAATAATTGTCAAATAGTTATATATCTGGGCAGGGAGGGATGAACTAACTCTACTTTTTTATTTACCTGCTCCCTCAACCTTGCAACAAGGTTAATTTGCAAAAGATCCATGCACTGGGGCTGCATTGCTCATCAATTAATGAAACTGACTGTTGGGAAATTCTGGTCTTCATCTTGCAGTTTAGTAATAAAAAGCAGTCCTGAAGAAAAAGAGGCACATTGAACACAAGGTTAACTCTTGTTTCTCTCTCTACAGCTGTTGCCAAACCTGTTGAGTTTGTCCAACACTTTCTGTTTGTATAATACACACTATTTCAAAAATATAATTCTACTTTCAGGGGGAGGTGATGGCATAGGGATATTATCACTGGACTATTAATCCTGAGACCCAGATAACATTCTGGGGACACGTGTTTGAATCCTGCCATGGCAGATGGTGGAATTTGAATTCAATAGAACGTCTGGGATTAAGAGTCTAATGATGACCATGAATCCATTTTAGGTTGTCGAAAAAACCCATCAGGTTCACTAACTTAGGGAAGGAAACTGCCATCCTTACCCGGTTTGGCCTACGTGTGACTCCAGATCCATGGCAATGTGGTTGACTCTGTACTGCCCTCTGGGCAATTAGGGATTGGCAATAAATGCTGCCTAGCCAGCAATGCCCTCACCCCGTGGATGAATAAAAAATTATACATGATCAAATTCCAAAATGAAGTAAAGGCTTCTATTGACATAAAGTGCATCCTTGCCTCAGGAGATCCAACAGTGCTTTACACCTAATGGGGTATAAATGTGCTGTAATGTAAGAAATGCAACGGCCCATTTGCATGGAGGAAGCTCCTACAGAGCGCAATGAGATAATGGTCTGATAATCTGTTTTAATGGAGCTTGGTGAAGGATGTGTGTTGGGGAAATCTTTGACAGCCACCCAAAAGGGTAGACCCTGCTTTGGTTTTTAATGCTTTATCCATAAGAAAGCACCTCTAGTAGTGTCGTTCTCCCTCTGTACTGTGCTTCAGATTTTAGGTTTTATTGTCACATGTACTGAAGTACAGAAGTACAGGAGTACAGTGAAAAGTCTACAATGTCACCACACAATGCCATCTTACAAAGAAACTCAGGTACAAAGTGGTAAAAGTAACAAAGTTAAAAAGTTAAGCATTATCTTCATAGAATAAGTAGAAAACTAAAGAAACAGGGTAATAGTCAACATTGAAGTCCTTCTTAAAACAAAGGAATAAAGTTAAAAGTTCTAAAACAGAAGTTGCTGGAAGCTCAGCAGGTAGGCAGCATCTGTGAAGAAAGTTCTGAGGAAGTGTCACCAGACCTGAAACGTTAACTCTGATTTTTCCTTCACAGATGCTGCCAGACCTGCTGAGCTTTTCCAGCAACTTCTGATTTACAGCATCTGCAGTTTTTTTGGTTTTTATAAAGTTAAAAGTTTGACAGTTTTTGATGTTTTTATCTCGCTCCCCGGGAGACCTCAGCTGCCTGTTCTTGATGCCACCACCACAGATACTGGGGTCAGACCGTCACAGCTCGCTCTTCCCACGCTGGGCCATGATGCCATCATCACTGCTGCCACTCTGATCTCCTCCTTCTCCTTCCTGCTTCCGGAACATGCCCGCGCAGGACCCACTTGAGTGCCAGCCCTGATGATGTGCTCAAATCTCTGGGGTGATCTGACAGCTTTCTGACTGAGAGGCAAGCGTTCGACCAGCTGAATCTGAAACCATGTAAAACAAAACAGAAATATTCTTTAGTTAATGGAACACAACATTTCAACAGTGGCAGTTGTCCAAAATCAGGCTCATTGAGTTTCTAATCTATTCAGATATTAGTTAATACCAACAGAAACCCATTTCTTCATAAAATATTTTGCCATTCAAATCATCAGCTATGAGGAAACTGTAGGTAACTGATTTAAAGGCTATGAAGAAACATGGTACATTAGCTTTGGAGCACATTCATTCATCCCTGTATACAGTAGCTGACACAGTTTCATTTCTCTGGCGCAGTGTCCTGGATCAATATGATGCCTTTTCCCATCACAAGCAAGAGAAACAAAAGTCTTGCTTTGGTTTGTACTGGTCACCGGGGGAAATGCTCAATGGATGACCCCTGGATGCATCACCAAGTGTTGATTTTCAATTGCGTCCAGTAGCTGATACAGAAATTTCAGGTACAATCTGCACAGTGAGATGAAATTGTGAATTGAAGTGAGGTTTCTGAGACTGGGGAATTCATGAGTAACAAAAAACTGAAAAATGGATTCAAACATAAATCAAATTGATGAATGCCCTGTACCAAAACATGCATTTGCCAAAGGATACAAACTGGGGAGCAGCATAGAATTCCTCCAGTGCGGAAGCAGGCCATTCGGCCCATCAGGCCCACACCAACGCTCTGAAGAGTATCCCACCCAGGCCAACTCTCCCTAACCAATCCCTGTAACCCTACAGTTCCCAAGCTAATCCACCTGACCTGGACACTATTGACCCCTTAATTGGTCTCTTAATCCCACCAAATAAACCAGATATACAAAGATCAAGATAATCTGTTGCATGAGAGCGCTAACCCTCTGTGTTCTCTTCCAAGTCACATACAATCTAGGTTTGGGAATATATTGCCATTCCTTCACTACCATTAGAGTAAAATCCTGGACCTCCCATCTCTAACAATTCAGTGGGTGTATAAACATCAGATGTATTGCAGCAATTCACAAACAGATTCTGACCGAGCCAGTGACACCCACATTCTAAGGATGAATTATGTGTATGCATTTATATTCGGGTCCAAAGACTTTTTGGTGAATAATTCATTGGTATTTCTACATAAAGACAAAGGTGTGATTTGGCTTTGGTACTTGAGGGCTGAAAGAGTGTCAGAGATGGTCGATATTGGGTCTTGAACTGTAATTCTGGTTTAGCCAGCGTTTGCTACAAAGAACTGTCTTACTAAAGAAACTGAAGCTTGCATTAGGAATTGGCACAGATGATTGTTAATGGGCTGATTTTGCACCAAATGATCCTCTAAGCATTCTTTAATAAGATTCGCAGCATTTCAGTAGTCAGCACTTATTCTAGCACTCTCTCCTAACACTGACCGCTGAATGGGATTAGCTTTCTTGCAGGGGATTTTAAAGGTATATTTGTTTCACTGGTTATTTTCTGCTGGTATTTTGAGATGACTTTCTGGGAGATCTTGTCAAGTGTTAAGCATTTCCTGGCCTTAATAACTCTCTCTTCGATTCACCCTAAAGAGGGTGAGGTCTATGCGACGCAACATTACTGGACACCAGGAGAAATGTGTACTTGGTCCTGAGCATATTACTGGTGCTCCATCTTGTTCTGTAAGGAGAATGGAGTAAGAGATGATGTCAAACAGAATAGACCCTAGAGAGAGGGGCTCAGGAGGATGAATCATAGAATCCCTTCAGTGTGGAAGAGGCCATTTGGCCCATCGAGTCCACACTGACCCTTTGAAAAGCATCCCACCCAGACCCACCCCTATATCCTATCCCTGTAACCCTGCATTTCCCATAGCTAACCCATCTAGCCTGTATATCCCTGGACACTATGTGCAATTTCCCATGGCCAATCCACTTGGCCTGCACGCCTTTGGACTGTGGGAGGAAACTGGAGCACCCAGAGGAAACCCACGCAGACACGGGGAGAACCTGCAAACTCCACATAGACAGTCGCCCGAGGGTGGAATCAAACCCGGGTCCCTGGCGCTGTGAGGCAGCAGTGCTAACCACTGAGCCACAATGCTGGGGGGCTGTTTCTCTCATGTGGACTTAGGACATACCCCCTCTCAAATCTCTCCGTCAGAACATCCAGCGTTGTGTCTGAGAACCTGTGCACATTCCCACCAGCTCCATGAGTGATGTGCTGATTGATTTAAGATCAGAATTCTGGCCCCATGGATTTTGGGTGCAGCATTGATCATAGAAAAGATCATAGAAAAGATCGTAGAATCCCTACAGTGAGGAAACAGGCCTTTTGGCCCAACAAGCCCACACCGACCCTCAGAGCATCCTACCCAGACCAATCCCCCTATAACCCACCTAATCTACACATCCCCGAACACTGGAATACATTGGAAAAGGTTATGTGCCCCCTCATGAGCGGGCAAGGTTGATTTACAAATGATATTGACAGAAGCATCAATCTCACACACTGTTAAATGAATGACAAACCATTATTAAACTATCAACACCCATAAGTAAACTAAGTCATGCCCAACATCCATGCGCTCCACTGCGCCCTCAGATAATTGCCTAACTTTTTGCGGTGTCTTTTAATTGAGGAATTTGATCCAGAGTTCATACAATCCCTACAGCGTGAAAACAGGCCATTCAGCCCATCGAGTCCACACTGACCCTCTGAAGAGTATCCTATCCAGAACCAGTCCCCCACACTTACCATGGCTAACCCACCTAGCCTGCCTATCCCTGGACACTGCGAGACAATTTACCATGGCCAATCCAACCAACTGTCACATCTCTGGACCATGGGAGGAAACCAAAACACCCAAAGGAAACCCATACAGTCACAGGGAGAACGTGCAAATTCCATATAGTTGCCCAAGGCTCGAATAAAAGCTGAGTCCCTGGTGCTGGGAGGCAGCAATGCCAACCACTCAACCACTGTGCCACCCAAGTGCGATGGCCTGTAGAAAAAGCCATGGTAACATAAAGGGTGAGAGTTCAGGGTAACCGGAATCTGGATAGCTTGTCATGGACAGACTATCTAAAGTGAAATCTCTCTCTCTCTCTTTGTCTCTCTGTCTGTCTCTATCTCTATCTCTCTATTCTTCCCCTTCCTCATTATGAGTTTCCACCCTAAGGCCTGGTGTGAGGGCTAGGCTAAACTTGCGAATGACACAGTGGATCACTATGTGCTTGGAGACATACACTATCCAATCCTGGAGTAGGTCATGGAGCAAAATTTAGTGCTTTAGCCCATCAGTATTTTGCTCCATTGTTGTAGGCAAACTGTCCATGAGTGGTTGGGTGTTGGAGGAGTTTGATGAGCAATGTGTAGGCATTATCACAAGTATGGCATGCGTATATTGTCATCACAACAATTTTGGCCACCATGCGTGCTGCATTGGAAGCAGCTAGTTGTCATTTTAGGAGCTGGAAACTCCCACAGCACTGGATGAGAGGTTCAACAGAGCCAAATTGTACAATCAATGTGTTGAAAGCGTCTGCAGGCTGTCTAGCATGCATGTTTAAGTGAGAAATCAGAAGAGACTAAGGGGATGCGGTATAAAGAAGTTGTAAAGAACATCCTTGCAGTCTTACCAACTCTTTTCCACCACAGAACGACCTGGTCAAGGGGGAAGAAGGTGGCGGGTGGGGGGGCAGATGTTATTTCTGGGAAAGCCTGTTGTCTGGTGTTCTCCTGCAAGAAAAAGTGAGGTGTGTTAGCTAGAACTGAGCTTGGAGAAGCAAGCTGTAATCGATGAAATAGCTGACAATTGGCCTATGAGATGTGAGTTTTGGGTGAGGGTCTTCATTGGAAGTACGTGAGTCTGAAGTAAAGGATGTTTAGCAAAACAGTGATTACTGGACAGTTCAGGATGGTGGGAGAAGAGAACCTAATGAACGTTTGTCAATTTTTCAGTTATAGTCACAGTCATAGAGTCATGCAGCATGGAAAAAGACACTTCAATCCAACTCATCCATGCCAAACAAGTTTCCCAAACCAAACTAATCCCACTTGCCTGTGCTTGGCCCATATCCCTCCCAAACCTTTCCTATTCGCGTCACTGTCCAAATATCTTTTAAATGTTGTAACTGTACCTGCAACCACCACTTCCTCTGGCAGTTCATTCCACACATGAAACACCCTCTGTGTGAAAAAGCAGCCCCTCAGGTCGCTTTTAAATCTTGCCCCTCTCACCTTAAAGATATGTCGTCTAGTTTTGAATCCCCCTACACTAGGGAAAAGACCTCTGCTAATCACCTTATCCATGCTCCTCATGATTTTATAAGCCTCTGTAAGGGTAAGGTCACACCTCAATCTCCAAAGCACCAGTGAAAAAGTCTCATCCCATCCAGCCTCTCCTTAGAACTCAAACCCTCTAATCCTGGTACCATCCTTGTAAACTTTTCTGTACACTTCCCAATATAATAATATCCTTACTATAGTAGCCATACCAGAACTATACATAGTACTCTAAAAGTGGCGTCGCCAATGTCCTGTACAGCTGCAACATGACCTCCCAAATCCTGTACTCAATGTTCAAAACTGATGAAGGCAAACGTACCAAATGCCTTCTTCACCACCCTGTCTACCTGTGATGCCATTTTCAAGCAACTATGTATTTGAGCCCCTAGATCTCTCTATTCAACTCCCCAGGGCCCTAAAATTTACTGTGTAAGTCCTGCCCTGGTTTGCCTTCCCATAATGCAGTGCCTCACATTTTTCTAAATTAAACTCCATCTGCCACTCCTCAGCCCATTGGCCTTTCTGATCAAGGTCCCCTTGTACTCTGAGATAATCTTTAGTGTCCATAGCACCAGCAATTTTAGTGCCATCTGCAAACTTACTGGCCATACTTCTTATATTCTCATCCAAATAATTCATATAAATGAATTATTGTCATTATTGACATTGTTTGTCAGTGCATTGAGTATAGGAGTTGGGTGGTCATGCTGAGGCGGTACAGGACATTGGTTAGGCCACTTTTGGAATACTGTGTTCAATTCTGGTCTCCTTCTTAAAGGAAGGATTTTGTGAAACTTAAAAGTTTTCAGAAAAGATGTACAAGAATGTTGCCAGGGTTGGAGGGTTTGAGTTATAGGGAGAGGCTGAATAGGCTGGGGCTATTTTCCCTGGAGCGTCGGAATCTGAAGGGTGACCTTATAGAGGTTTATATAATCATGAGGGGCACAGATAGGGTGAATAGTCCGGTCTTTTCCCTGGGGTGGGGAATCCAAAACTAGACAGTATAGGTTTAAGGTGAGAGGGGAAGATATAAAAGGGACCTAAGGGGCAACTTTTTCACACAGAGGGTGGTGCGTGTATGGAATGAGCTGCCAGAGGAAGTGATGGAGGCGGGTACAATTACAACATTTAAAAGGTATCTGGATGGGTACATGAATAGGAAGGGTTTAGAGGGACATGGGCCAAATGCTGGCAAATGGGACTAGATTAATTTAGGCTATCTGGTCGGCATGGACAAGTTGGACCGAAGGGTCTGTTTCTGTGCTGTATATCTCTCTATCCTTATGACTCTGTATGAATTAAGAGCAAAAGTTGGCCATTTGACCTCTTGATCTTGCTTTGCTATTCGGTGAGATCATGTAGCCCAGAGGGAGAAAAAAACCATCAACGTTGTCAGTGCGGCAATGGAGAATCTTGGTGAGTGCACTGTTCCTTTTCACGGATTTATTTGCAGCTGTACCCAAGAAGTGTGCAATTCCATTGAATTGACTTGATTTGAATGAGGTTTATTGTCACATGTACTCATGAGCACAGTGAAAAGTTTATAAGTCTCCACTTTTGGTGCCACCTTAGGTACAAGGTACCCAGTTACAGATTCTTCAGTACAAGATCTGAGGAAGAAAATAGAAATATAAAGAAATAAAAAAAGTCTGGTATTACAGATCATAGGAATAAATTAGAAAATAGGGAAACAAAAAGTTCAGAACAACAGTCCTTCCAACCCAGTTCACGCCAGCGCCTAGCCTCCACTCTGCGTGGGACCTTGACCTCAGACTGACCTCAAGGCTTTCAAGGCTGGGAGACCACTCAGGAATTATCACGAGGCAGGATGTCCACGCTGTGTCTATGTGGGGTTGAAAAACTGCCATGTTGAGTGAGAGACAGTCACTTGCCACTGAGAGACTGCAATTCCTGGCTGGGACACAGCCTTCCTGGGGCCACACTGAGGCCAGGCGTTCAGGACGGCACTGAGAAGAAAAAAAGAGATAAAAAAATGAAAACAAAACGAATGGAGCGGATGAGCTCTGGATGAAACAACTTACTCCGCTACCATTTTGTCAGTAAAATTCTATTGCTTGGCTTAATCCATAGACCACCAAGAAATAGGAAGAGTGTTGAGGAGTATGTCTGCAATGAAATCACAGAAAGGTATAAATACCTTGGGGTCGTTACAATGAGGGAATTTACTTTACTGTTCATAGACTAGATGAGTAGTAGTGTACGCAGCACTGAAGGACAGGCATTCCTAGACTGTGTTCCGGAGAATTTTCTGTAGCAGTTTGTCTTAAGTCCAATAGAGGAAGGAGGCACTGCTGTAACTGGTTCTTGGGAATGAGGTGAGCCAAATAGATCAAGCGACAGCGGGGAAATATTTGATTGACAAGCCACTGGGACCAAATGAGATACTTCCGAGGATATTGGAGGAGGTGAACGAGGCACTGGCAATTGCCTTTTAATCTTCCTGGATTTGGGAATGGTGCCAAAGGACAGGAGAATTGTAAATATTACACCGTTGTTCAAAAACAGGTTGTAAAGAATGGCCCACCATCCACGGACCAGTCTGTTAATTTCAGTGGTGGGGAAACCTGCAGAAACAATTATTTGGGGTAGAATTCATAGTTATGTTGAAAAACGTGAGTCCATTTGGTACAGTCAGCATGAATATGCTACAGGAAAATTGTGTTTAACTAATTTGCTTGAGATTTTTGAAGCAGTAACAGGAGGGGATTGAAGAAGACAAGTCTGTTGGTGCAGCGTAACGGGATGTCGAAAAGACATTCAATACACTGCCACATAACAGAAGAAGATTTGTAATGGAATTCTCCAGGGTTTGATATTGAACTTCTGAGGAAGGATCAATCCAACTTGTCTCCACAGATGCTGCCAGACCTGCTGAGCTTTTTCAGCAATTTCTGTTCTAGCTCTCTGTTAATCCAGGTCTCACTCCCGGATCTGATTTATCAATATTACTGACATCTGGGATCATAACACATGCATATTGTAATCTGGAGCTATGGGTAGTGATGCTTAAGGGTCCAATTTCTTGCTATCACATTCCTGACCAGGAATTTCCCCTGACTGTTGTTGATGTATGTTAGAAGGATTTATATGTTAACTGTTTTACTGTGTTATGAATGCATTTTCCTAGACTAGCGGATGTTGGAATGGACTCAGATGCAGGGATACTCCTCTACAGTAAAAGAATTCTTTTCTTGGCCATATTCCTGATTAGCAATGGACAGAGAGGGTAACTGCGCATACAAATCCATAGGTAACGTGGGTATTGTGCACTAACTGCATTGATGCAAACTGCCATGGATATTTTGTGTCCGGCTTCGTTCATTCACCCAGACATTATCTAGTTTCTCTGTTGTTTGTGATATTGCTTTAATAGTCCAAACTGTGCCTATCATTCCTTAGTGCAACCAAATGCCTGTAAATGGGATTGCTGCTGAGCTGTGGACTTTTCTTGATAACATAACAGGTGATTTATCTGGGATTGGCTCCCGGCAGTGACATGGTTTTATTGCTCCATAACTGAGAATTAAGTATCAGCTCGATTGCCTGTCACA
Organism: Rhincodon typus; assembly: GCF_021869965.1. Taxonomy (NCBI): domain Eukaryota; kingdom Metazoa; phylum Chordata; class Chondrichthyes; order Orectolobiformes; family Rhincodontidae; genus Rhincodon; species Rhincodon typus. The sequence goes on along the minus strand of NC_063354.1, from coordinate 44,069,167 downwards.
CTAAAGCAGGCATCGTTTCAGTGGCTGGTTTTATATCTGAGTTATGATTTGATCAGCTCCATGTTCTCTGAGGCTAATTTTCAAGCCACCTCTTGTTAATTTCTCACCCTGGTATTAATTGTCAAGGAGGCAGAAAATTCATTTTCCTCCAATCCTTCGAGGTTCTTCTGTTTTTTGATGAGCCTTCAATAATTCATTTAAGAGCTACCTGAATGACTTACCTCACCTTGAGTTAGTGCTCTAGCCTTCGTTAGAAGGGATAACCTCTGGTTGGGTGCACCTCCTTTGCAATTCAAGAAGGTCACGGTATTAACCATCTGGCCTACATGCATCTTGTATTTGCGTACCACCTTTCATGATAATTCAAAAAGTGTTTTAGGTCCTAGCAGACACTGATGAAGTTTAGTCAGCGCAGTGATGTAAGAAAATAGCAGCGATTTTGTGCACAGCAAGATCCCATAAACAGCAAGCAATGTGATCCTATCTTTCACTGATGTTGGTTGAAGTACAAATATTGGCTGGGGCCACTGGAATCTCCCTCTCCTTTCTCTTCATCGCTCCTGTATCTTTGGAATTCTCCACAACATGAGTTGTGAACATTGAGTAATTGGCAAGGCTGAATTTTGAAGGGTTACAGAGAGCAAGCATGAAGGTGATATATTGTATTTTGGTAATACGAACAAGGACAGGACTTATACAATTAATAGTAGGGCCCTGGGATTTGTTGTAGAAACAAGAGACCTAAGGGTTCAGGTACATAATTCTTTGAAGTTTGCATCACAGGTAGGCAGGGTGGTTAAGAAGACTTTTAGCACGCTTGCCCTCGTTGCTCAGACCTTTCAGTGTAGAATTTGGGGCGTCACGTTGAGGTTGTACAGGACATTGGTGAGGCCTCTTCTGGAGTACTGTGTCCAGTTCTGGTTGCCCTGTTATAGGAAGGATATTATTAAGCTGGAGAGGGTTCAGAAAAATTTACCCCAAGATGCTGCTGTGCCTTTCCTGGCAATCAGCAATGGTTTCATAACCATCAGACTCTTAATTCCAGGTTATTATTGAATTCAAATTCCACTATCTGCTATGACAAAATTTGAACCCAGGTCCCTGGATTGATAGTCTAGTAACAATACCACTAGGCCATCACCTTCTCCTGCTCAAACTTCAAATATTTATGTTCTTTGAAATAGTGCCACAGGATGTTTTACACCCATCTGAGTTGGCAGATGGGGCTTCACCTTCACAACTCTTTTGAAAGAGTTTCCAACAGTGCTGCATGTTGCTGGTAATGGGAGCAGATTATCACCCTAGATGTTGTGCACAGGTATCTGGAATGGATCCATGACCTTCTGACTCAGAGGCAATAATGCCATTGCTTGCTTGCCATCTGAGATGTCTCAGAACAATAAACGGCTCATAGCATAGTCCTGAAAACTACTGAGTTATAATTGGATTTAAACAGCAAAGTTCAGATTTAGAGCAGGCACTGATGGAACATTGACAGGGCTCAGTGAGGCACACTATCACTGGTGTCAGTATCTACTGTCATCAGAGGAGCCCATTCAACTTTCCGGATTTTATAAATTTGGGTGCATTCCACATCACCCTGTCAGTGCTCCTGTACCTTACAACAGACTGAGGAGGCTGAGATGGGTCCCAATAGACTTGGGCATTGTTTAAAATGGGCATCAGCACCCTGCAGCAATCTTGCAGTGGTATCACAGAGTACTCTGGGGCGGGCTCTCAAAGCTGGAGTCCTCCAGCATTGACGAAGCTCCAGGCTACCTTTTCCAATACATGTGAGAAGGCACCACTCTGATTTTGAGGTGCCTTTGCCTCAAGATTTAACAGTTTAAATTTTAATACTGGCCGGGCCCCACTATAGGCTGGGGTAAATTGCCCCACAGGGTGACCAGTAGCTGAAGCCAGAAATGCTGGTGGGATGGTGGTGGGGGTGGGAAGCCGAGGGCGGACTCACAGGCTGCCTGGGCCCTTGGCCCTCCAACCTGCCACCAGGACATCACCTTGAGCCTGCTGTACTGTCCTCCACCACCCCCTCAACCAGGGATCTCGGGGCCAACAGGGAAATTCCAATGGGCTGGGATGGAGGGAGCTGGCCAACTGGAACACCAACCAGGAGCTGGAATTTACATACCTGCTGCCATGCCTCTCTTATTGTGTGATTTGATACCTGACTGAGTTTGAGTGTATTCAATTGGACTACAAGCCTGAATGTTGGCAGCCAGTTGGCTAATTCTGGGAAAATCACAGCCAGATGATTGTTTACCCCACAGTCTGGGCTACTGAGGCCCCACATTCGAGCATATAGTTCCAAAAGCCCCGAGGATAAACCTGTATTCATGAGTGTTGGTGGGTTATGCAACTTTGGGACAATGTACCGGTCACATCCTGATCTACCCTCACCTGGAAAGGGGGTTTGGAGTATCAGAGGGTGGAGGGCTTACAGCAACTGTACAAGGTGCTGGCGAGACCGCGGTTGGAATGCTGTGAGCAGTTTCAATCCCCTTATTTAAGGAAAGGTATCGTTTTATTGGAGGCAGTTCAGAGAAGGTCCACTGGGATAGTCCCTGGTACGGATAGATTGTCTTCTGAGCAAAAGTTGGGACTTTACTTACAAGAGTTTAGAAGAATGAGAGGTGATCTCATTGAAACGTATTGAATTCCTCAGGGGCTTGACAAGGTAGATGCTGAGAGGATGTTTCCCCTCATGGGAGAGTCTAGGTTCAGAGGGCGCAGCCTCAGAATAAAGGGGTGCCACTTTAAGACCGAGACTGAACTTTTTCTCTAAAATTTGGCCTATTATCAGGTTTCTTTGTGTGATACGATCCTTGAAGTGCCCTGGGAAGTTTTACAGCATTACAGGTGCTGTATAAATGCAAGTAGTTGTGTAGTTAATGTAGTTATCCGTTTATTGCTGATGGATTGTCAATAAATTACATACCAAATCTAATACAAGTATTGTTGGCCACTGAAGCAATCTCAGATGTCTAATTTATTAATAAAAATTGAACACAAATTTTTTTTTGTCAGGCACTTTACGCATTACGAGTTGGGGCTTGAAACTTCTAGTTGCATTGAAGTTTGCTCAATTTCAAACAGGTAAAAGACCACTCGTACAGTTTCATTTCAGAATTTGTTAGTACTCACTGGGCTACAATTGGCACTCTGTGCCTATAATTTTGACAGCCTATGCTGGTTTTGCATGTATTGTGCCTTGCAGTCTGATCCTATCAACATCAAAGCAAATCCATTATCTTTCTCTGTCTCTAATGTAATCTTGCTGGTGTTATTATCACATATTAATCTCTTTAAATCTCCTCCATTTCACAGAGAATCGACCATGAGTATCTCAATTAGTCAAAAATATAAAGGTTGTTTGTGTTAGTTTGCAGGGCGATGATTTAAAAAAGATACAAACAACCATTTCATATAGTGGATTGTAATTAAATGATCATAAACTGTACTGTGGAGATCAACAAAAATGCTAATTAAGTTTTAAAACGAGTGGATCCACAATAAAGTTATGACTAGTTTCAATATTCTACCTTTTCCTGTTACCTTGTATGAGTCATCACTTTGGCCAGATTTGGCAGTTCTTCGTATTTCTTCAGTGTCCTGTAGGTGTGACAGATGGGCTCTGCATTAACACAATTATTGATGAGTTATTTTAGGTGTGATTACTACTGAAACCTGTTTTACCCATGGGAATTGCTACATGTCACAAAATTGGTTGGTACCAGGCTGATTCCAGGGATGGCAGGTCTGACGAATGAGGAGATATTGACTAGGTTAGGATTGTTTTCACTGGAGTTCTGACGAATGAGGGGGGATCTCATCGAGACTTATAAGATTCTAACAGGGCTGGAGACGGTAGATGCAGGGAGGGTGTTCCCGATGGTGAGTGTGTCCAGAACCAGGGGTCACAGTCTGAGGATTCGGGGTAGGCCATTTAGGATGGAGATGAGGAGACATTTGTTCACCCAGAGAGTGGTGAGCCTGTGGAGTTCATTACCACAGGAAGTAGTTGATGCCAAAACATTGAATGTATTCAAGAGGTGATTAGATATAGCACTTGGGGTGAATGGGATCAAAGGTTATGGAGAGAAAGCAGGATTAGGCTATTGAGTTGGATGATCAGCCATGATTGTGAAGAACGGGGGAGCAGGCTTGAAGGGCTGAATGGCCTCCTCCTGCTCCTATCTTCTATGTTTCTATGTTTCTAATGTTGCCCCTTTTACCCGCTCTCACTACCAGTCTCACCCTTAAACTGCATCATCCAGTGTCATGCAGGCGAGGGCATGGGCTGCAAATACAGCGTGGTGTGGATACAAAAGGATCATTATAACCCCTTCCTGACCAAATATTCCCCACTGATCTCATGAAAGCATGTTAATTATTGGGGTCACATAGCACAGATATCAGCCTCAATGTCATTGTCATTTCCATCTGAGAGGTCAAAACTATTTCCTCTCGACCAGGCCAAAGACATACAAACTTAAAATTATAGAAACATAGAACACAGGTGCAGGGGTAGGCCATTCAGCCCTTCCAGCCTGTACCATCATTCAATATGATCATGGCTAAACATGCAATTTCAATATTTCACTCCCACTTTCTCTCTGTACCCCTTAATCCCTTTAGCTGCATGGGCCATGCCCACCTCCCTCTTTAATATATCGAACAAACTGGCCCCAACAGCTTCCTGTGGAAGAGAATTTCACACGTACACAACTCTCTGAGTGAAGACATTCTTCCGCATCTCAGTCCTGAATGGTTTACCCCTTATTCTTAGACTGTGACCCCTAGTTCTGGACTTCCCCAATATTGGGAACATTCTTCCTACATCTAGTCTGCCCAATTCCATCAGGGGGCAGCATGGTGGCTCAGTGGTTAGCACTACTGCCTCACAGCACCAGGGACAACCCAGGTTCAATCCCACCCATGGGCGACTCTCTGTGTGGAGATTGCACATTCTCCTTGTGTCTGTGTGGGTTTCCTCCAGGTGCTCCAGTTTCCTCCCACAGTCCGAAGACATGCAGGGTAGGTGGATTGGACATACTAAATTGCCCCATAGTGTCTAGGGATGTGTAGATTAGGTGTGTTACAGGGGGATGGGTCTGGGTGGAATGCTCTGAGAGTCAGTGTGGACTTGTTGGGCCAAAGGGCCTGTTTCTGCACTGTCAGGATTCTATGATCTATGATGATTTTATGCATTTCTATTAGAATGGTTACAGCACAGAAGGGGACGTCCCATATTACCTATGCTGACCCTCTGAAGGAGCCCTTCACTCCTTGCTACTGTCCTGCCTTTTCCCCTAACTCCTTCATTCATTTTCAGTTAACGATCTGATACCTTTTTGAATACCACAATTTAGTTTGCCTCCATTACATTCTCAGGCAGTGCATCCCTTTAAACCTGTTCCCTTTGCTTCTTGATCATTCTACCAATGGGAACAGTTTTTCCCTGTCTATGTTGCTCTGTCCTTTCATTACTTTGAACACCTGTATCAAATTTCATCTCAACCACCCATTCTCCAAGAACAGTCCCAACTTCGCAAACCCATCCACATCATTGAAGTTCCTTATCTCTGGAACTATCCCGATGAATGCTTTCTGCATTCCAATGTCTTTGCATCCTTCCTCTGGTGCGGAGCCCAAAACAAGGTGCAGTACATTGTTTGTGGCCAACCAGTTTAACACAATTTCTTTGCTTTTGCACTCTGACTGGCAATCGCTCACTAATGGCTACGATTATCCACACAGCAAATTCCCTGTCACTGGTCATGGGTTCCATGGTTCCCTGTGAGATTGATGATCCTGATCCTAGAGCCACATCCTCAACCACACATTTGGCAGGTGTTTCTGGGAGGTGGTATTGGTCCTCGGCATTGAGATTATTGGCATTAAATTCTCTGGTTCTCCTTCCATAGTCCCTCTTGCTAATGGGTGATCTTGGAGAATTGTAACACCTTATACAGGAGTTTCTGTTTCTTCTGAACAAGGTCTCCCCTGCGTTGATATCTAGAGGGATTGTATTTCTAGAGGGATGCCTTCAGGGAATCTTTGAAACGCTTCCTTTGTCATCTGCTTGTTCGAGTGCCTTCCTCATGCTGGCTTCTTAAGCATGTGGCCAGCCCAACAGAGTTAGTTTTGGATGATCCTGAGTTCGATGCTGGTGCTTTTGGTTGTTTCAAGGACACTGATGCCTGCTGTCCCAGCTGATGTGGAGATTCCATCTCAAACAGCATCATTGGTACTCTGAAAGGGCCACAAGGTGGTGTCTATACGTTATCTAAATTTTGGAGCCGTACAGAAGAGTCAGAAGGGTGACTGCCTTATACGCAAGGATCTTGGTATCAGTATGGATATCACTGTTGTCAAAGATTCTCATCCTTTGGCATCTGAAGGCAGTGCTTAGAGATTGGATGCGATGTTGAATCTCCACATCGATGTCAGCCTTAGATAAGAGTTAACTTCCCAGATGAGGGAAATGTTCCAGGTTTCAAAGGATTTCCCTGTGCAGCTTAGTACCAGTTGGAGTCTCAAGCTGAATAAGAGGAATGTAGAGAATTACTTCACAATGAAAGTTTAATTGCTAACTTCGAAGGGGGCTATTTCCCAGAAGTTCAGAGACATTCTGATCAGTGTAGAGTTTGATACTTTCAAACATCTGCCAATCTTGGAGCAACAGAAACAAATGGCATGCTGAACTCCATGCAGTTTCAATTGCAGATCCAGTACAGGTCAGGCAAAAGGCTGACACTATGGCCCTGCCCAGGTTCCTAGTCGAAGGCAGCATTCCAACAGGGATTAATTATGACATTTGGGCTAATTCACCAAGATTCAGAACAGTGTCCTTGATGCACTTATGAGTGAAATCCAAATCAGACAGAGAGAGTTAGGTGTGATTTCACCTTTGCCATCTTTCTTAAAAAAAAAACTTGAGACAGTCTCAGCTGACTAATGCAGACATAGAATCATAGAATCCCTACACTGTGGAAAGAGGCCATTCAGTCCATCAAGGCCACATCGACCCTCTGAAGAGCATCTCATCCAATCCCACACCCTTTCCCCATAACCCCACATATTATCATGGTTAACCCACCTCCAGACAATTTAACATGGCCATTCCACCCTAACCTGCACATCTTTGGACTGTGGGAGGAAACTGGAGCACCTGGAGGAAACCCACACAGACATGGGGAGAATGTGCAAACTCCACACAGACAGTCACCCAAGGCTGGAATCAAACACAGGTCCCTGGTGCTGTGAGGTTTTGAACTGGTGAAGGTTGATTTTAGTATGGTTAGATGGGAATTGGCCAAAGTGGACTGAAAACACATTTGTCAGGAAATCTATTTCGGAGCAGTGGGATTCATTCAAACAAAAATGCAGTGCCAAGTGCTTCTCGCAGGGTGAAGAGTGGGATCAAAATTATAACAAACCCTGCAATGAATCGAGGATAGTCACCATGGGAGAAGAGATCGTGTCTGACAAGTTTGATTGAGTTTTTTTGAGGAGGTGATTGGATCTGTGGATGAAGGTAGTGCAATGGGTGTAGTCGGCATGGACTTCAGTCAGGCTTTGGACAAGGTCTCGCAAGGGAGGCTGGTCATGGAGTTAAGAGCCTGTGGGATCCAGCGCAATTTAGCGATTTGGATCCAAAATTGGCCTAGTGGCAGGAGGCAGGGGGTGCTGGTTGAAAGTTTCCTTGGCAACTGGAAGACTGTGTTTGGTGGTATGCCACAGGGTTCAGTGCTGGGTCACTTGCTGTTTGCGATGTATATTAATGATCCAGACATGAATATAGGAGGTTTGACCAGTAAGTTTGCAAATGACATGAAAATTGGTGGTGCGGTATAGAGTGAGGAGGAAAGCCTCAAGATGACATGGATGGGCTGGTCAGATGGGCAGATGGAATTTAATCCTGAAAAATTTGAGGTGATGTAGTCTGACAAGGCAAGAGAGTATATGTTGAATGATAGAACCTGAGGAAATACAGAGTATCAAAGGGATCTTAGATGTGCATGACCACAGATCCTTGAAGGCAACATGACAAGTTGCTGGAGAAACTCAGCTAATCTAGCAGCTTCTCTAGAGAGAAAGCGGAGTTAACATTTCAAGTCCAGTGACCCTTCTTTAGGACTGATAGTAGCTCCATCCCACCCTATCCTTACAGATTTTGTTTTACAGAATCCCTACAGTGTGGAAGCGGGCCATTCAGCCCATCGAGTCCACACCAGCCCTCTGAAGAGCATCCTACCCAGACCCACTCCCCTACCTCATCGCCGCAACCAAGTTTCTCCCATGGCCAATCCACCTAACCTGCACATCTTTGGACTGTGGGAGGAAGCCGGAGCACCCAGAGGAAACCCACGCAGACACGGGGAGAAGGTGCAAACTCTACACAGACAGTCACCCGAGGGTGGAACCAAACCCAGATCCCTAGCACTGTGAGGCAGCAGTGCTAATCACTGAGCCACTGTACCACATCTCTGTTTACTACTTTCTCCCTCCACAACCCTCACATATTCTGTCTTCAGCAATATATACCACCTTTTCCGAGCTAATATCAGTGTATCATTGAAGTCTACAATGGTGACAGTGCAATAAAAAATCCCTGCTTCATGTGCCCAAACCTCACGTTACACTAACTTTGCTCACTGCAGTACTGTATCAAATGCTTTTTGGAAATCCATATAAACCAGATCAAAAGCTTACCCTCATCATCTCTCTCTATTACCTCAGGCTGCCAGATTGTTCCAAAGTGAAATCAGGAAGAACCTCTTCACGTAAAAGTGAGTGGAAATCTGAAATTCTGTCCCTCAAAATGAATTCTGGGGTTCAATTGAAGGAGCTTTGAAGAGTGAACTCGACTGATTCATGTCAGCCAGGGGCATTAAGGGATTTTGGTGTATGGACTACACTATGGAGTTGAGGTACTGAGCTGCTATGTTTAAATGGAACGATGGGTTGTTAGAATTCTAGATTATTTATTCATGAGAGATGAAAGCTCACAGACTGAAATGGATTGAAAATGTACAGTTGGATAGCTTTGAAGGAATGAAGGGTTTTGCCTGGGATATTCAGATAGTGGGGTCACATAGTATGATGGACAGGGGTCTTAAATTGATTTGTAAATTAGGACAGTGAGTTTGAGGTTTATACAATACTTAAGTGATTGGATAATCAATGGAGGACTGATGTCAGAAATGCAAAGGCTAATAAAGTAGGGAGAGATTCACACAATTTTAAAAGTATTGACATTTCTGTTGAAAGGAATAATGATGAAAGTGACAAAGGCATGGCTGTAAATTGTAATTATGCAATTTGTAACTAGCCAAAGTGCTTAAATAACAGTCTTAATTTTTCAGTCAGAACCAGGTGATGTGTCTCCATTATAAAGCATTTAACATTGGCTGAATAGAATTTCAATATTTTACTTGAAATCTCTTAGAGATTGTACTGTGCCAAACATCGAAAATATATTTAGCCAGGAATGAATTTTCCTCCCAGCTCTCTGAGTCAAAGGCTACTTTCTTTCTGATTCCAACTTATTGTTTATTTAAATCAGAACTGATGGATTAATTCAAAAAGTGCTTTCATGTTTTGAGAATGTGAAGCTACTACCTGCACTTCCAGCATGGCTAATAGGTGAGGTCAATCAGTTAAAACCAAGATGTTTAGTTCCATAGCAGGTGAGGTTAACAACTGAACACCTCACAGTTACAGAGCTCTCGTGGTTCAGTGGTAGTGTCCCTACCTTTGAACCAGGGGGAGCAGGTTCAAGAGCCACTTGCTCCAGGGTGTGTCATAGCATCTCTGAGCAGGTTGATCAGGAAAATATTGAACAAGCTCACAGTTACATAGTGCCTTCAACCTTTTCAAGGCAGTTCATTGAAGGAACTTGTAAAATCCTTTAGAAACAAGGATGCAGAACCCAGCTCGTCAAATAAGCTTTTAACCTTTGTTGACATGGAGACCATCGATCCTCGGAATCGCCAACTGTTTTGCCATATTTTTGGAACTATCTTCAACAATAACATTACTTATATAGCAACTTTAACATGGTAGAAGTGGATCCATCACACAACCTCCTGCCTATAAAGAAACCCATCCCCTAAAATGCCGAAAAAGCCGTTTATTCCAAACCCTTGTTTTACTAATAAATGGAAAAGTCCAAAGAAACTGAAAGAAACACTGATTTTAGTTTATATCCCTATGATTTCTTCTCCTCATATATGCTCACAGCTGTTTGGGAGATGAATCCTTAGTTTTATGGATATGCCAGGACAACCTTTGAGCATTGCTAATCAAGTGTTCCTTATAGATCTGAGTCAATTTTACATTCTGCAATGGCTCTGAGATCATTCCTTTGGCTTTGATCAATGTTCCCACATTAAAGTGGGAAGCACAGTTGTTGAAGACCATGGCAAATACTCTTTGTTGTGACTTTACTGTCAGGCACAGGGAATAACTGCAGCAAGAAGTGTCAATAGATCTCGGCCTATCTTAGTCTCTGTGAGGGGAATGCTTTTCATATTTACAGTACAAGGCCTGTGCTGCCACACAATGTGGAGGTTCTGGCCTGGTCATCACTAGTCCCAGGTCCATACCCCATGCCGCACCGAGCCAAGTGTATGACTGCATCAGTGTCACTGGATTCAAGATGGGCGAGCTGGCTAGAGTTTGCATTATTAAAGGTCCCCTGCTGGAAGACAGCATGTTTAACATCAGAGGCAAACAGAATGGAGATATTATCAGATCAACTACTAACAGAGAGGGAGGAAATTCCAGGAACAGGGATTAATACAATGGCCTAAAGAAAATTATTACGTTGGTTGAGAGAATTATTGAGGGATTTGTGTCTGGAAGGCTGTTGTGGTACTAGTCAAATAAGATGCCAATGATGAGAGGGCTGCAATTGGAGGATGTTTACCCAATACCATCAGAGGAGGAAATCCTGGTGAGGGTGAAGAAGGATGACTGGCTCAGTACCTTGGAGCTAGAGTTGTCAGGAGCCAGCGATTTCATAAACAACTGACACCAGTACACACTAATCACCAATTACCACCTAATACTGCACATCTTACCCAATATTAGCACACACCAACCACCACAAACCACCACCAAGCAACACACATTAACCCCAGTGGATCATCACACTCCAGCCAAAATCATGAACTCACCAATACTAATATCACCCAGCCTTTTGGTTAATCTCTTTTTTATGACTTAGTTATGTCCAAAGATGGTTTATTTTCATTTAAAAATAGAACATTACAGATTGCTATTATTTACAGAATGTTTCTCTGTGCTTACTGACATGGTGTGCCATCGGTGTGAAACTGCCTATGCCCTTCACACTGCTGCCTCACACTGCCCTTAGCATGGTGATAAGGTGTGATTCTGCAATAAGGGTACCAGCCCATGGCAGTAGGCCTGACTCCCATGTGACCAATGCCACTGACACCTCTGGTGCTCCATTTTTGCTCAGTCATTCCTTCCAGCAAATTGCAGGCTCTGTGTGAAGGCTAGCCTTTTTTTCGACAGGATACACGATTATATTCTGCCAAGCTGTGAAAGCTATGCTAATGCTGTGCATTGTAAACAAGGCTCATGGATGACTAGTAACTGGAAAGATTGAAGTGAGATCTCACCATCATGCATTAATGACTCTCCAGTATACACAGCCAGTGAGTGAGCTTACTTTCTCCACACCATTGGAACATTATCAAATAATTATCTTCTGTCTACAACAAACACAACGGTGATAGCGACAACTTGCTAAAATATGATACTGCGTTGAATTATAAAGCTCTGACTGCTTTCAAAAGCCATTTTTTTTTTGTTTGGAGATAGTAGGATCTGCCGATGCTGGAGTCTGAGATAACAAGGTGTAGAGCTGGATGAACACAGCAGGCCAAGCAGCATCAGAGGAGCAGGAAGGCTGATGTTTTGGGCCTAGACCCTTCTTCAGAAATGGGGGAGGGGAAAGGGACTCTGAAATAAATAGGGAGAGGGGGAGGCGATGATAGAAGGTGGATAGAGGAGCAGATAGGTGGAGAGAAGACAGACAGGTCAAGGAGGCGGGGATGGAGCCAGTAAAGGTGAGTGTAGGTAGGGAGTTGGAATGGGGGTTGGTCAGTGGGGTGGGAGGAACGGATAGGTGGGAGAAAAGACAGACAGGTCAAGGGGGATAAGCTGGGCTGGTCTTGGGATGAGGTCGGGGGTGGGGAGATTTTGAAGCTTGTGAAGTCCACATTGATACCATTGGGCTGCAGGGTTCCCAAGCGGGATATGAGGTGCTGTTCTTGCAGCCTTCAGGTGGCATCAGTGTAGCACTGCAGGAGGCCCAGGATGGACATGTCGTCCAAGAAGTGGGAGGGGGAGTTGAAGTGGTTCGCGACTGGGAGGTGCAGTCGTTTGTTGCGAACCGAGCGTAGGTGTTCCACAAAGCGGTCTCCAAGCCTCCGCTTGGTTTCCCCGATGCAGAGGAGGCCCACATCAGGAACAGCGGATACAATATACCACATTAGCAGATGTGCAGGTGAACATCTGTTTGATGTGGAAGCTTTTCCCCAAGAAAGACATTTGGTACGCTTGCCTGTATTGGTCAGTGCATTGAGTATAGGAGTTGGGAGATCATGTTACAGCTGTACAGGACATTGCTGAGGCCACTTTTGGAATACTTTGTTCAGTGCTGGTCTCCTTAATTTAGAAAAGACGCTGTTAAACTTAAAAGGATTCAGAAAAGATTTCCAAGGATTTTGTCGGGGTTGGAGGGTTTGAGCTATAGGGAGAAGCTGAATAGGCTGGGGCTATTTTCCCTGGAGTGTCAGAGACTGAGGGGTGACTTTATAGAAGCTTATAAGATCATGAGGGGCATGGATAAGGTGAACTAGCCAAGGTCTTTTCCCCAGGGTAGGGGAATCCAAAACTAGAGGGCATAGGTTTAAGATGAGAGGGGAAAGGGACCTAAGGGGCAACTTTTTCATGCAGAGGGTGGTGTGTGTATGGAATGAGCTGCCAGAGGAAGTAGTGGAGGCTGGTACAATTACAACATTTAAAAGGCATCTGGATAGGTATATGAATAGGAAGGGCTTAGAAAGATTTGGGCAAAATGCTGGCAAATGGGACTAGATTAATTTGGGATATCTGGTTGCCATGGATGAGCTAGATCAGCGGGTCTGTTTCCATGCTGTACAGCTCTATGCCTCTGAGTCTATAAATACAATTTAACTGTTGCCCACAGCACCTCATGGATGCCCAAGTTTGATCTGCCAGATCTTTTTTCCCCATGTGTTTACTCCCTCACCACGTACCACAGACACCATCACACAGATTTGTCCTTAAGCACTTTTGATCAGAAATGGTGCCATTGACCCAGTCCTGGTGACAGATGTTGAAGCCCCCACTCAAAGCGAATTGTATGTCTTTACCACCCTCTTGCAGATGGCGTTTATGGAGGTGTCCTAATCTCCCATCTGAGGGAGTGTGGTAGATTGTAATCCACAGGATGTGGATTGGGCAGAGCAAGGTGGGTTCGCCAAGGGAGACAGGATGTGACAGAGTGGGGCAGGTTGGGTGGAGTGGATAGGGTAGAGCAGTGGAATAACTTGCAGCTATGCTGACATTTAATTTCAACGTCTGAACCCTGTCCCAGCCTTCCTTGTACCATTTCTAATCCAGGGTCCGCCACTCTCCATGTTAACCTTTTTTGTCTCTCTTTACACCTCTCTCTCTCTGCACCTTCTTGGCAGATGTAAGACTGTATTTTTGCACTCTGTTCTGTTGCCCTTGTATAGTATGATCTGCCTGTAAAGCACTTAAGGCAACACTTTTCACTGTACCTCGGTACACGAGTCAGTAATAACTCAAAGCAAATCAGTGGTTTTACTTTGTATTAACAACAATTTTGTTCTGGGTTCCATCTTCTGCAGTTTATCTTTTATTGCTTAGTCTCTTAAGGCTTTTCAAAAGTTACTGAAATATCCAGGTGACATTGGATTGGGGCCTCTGTGTGTGTGTGCACGCGCGTGTGTGTGCGCACGTGTGTGTGTGCGCGCGTGTGTATGTGTGTGTGAGAGTCTATGTGTGTGTGTGTGTGTGTGCGTGAGAGTCTGTGTGTGTGTGTGTGTGTGTGTGTGTGTGTGTGTGCGTGTGTGCTCTCCAGCTTGTATTTTGTTATCCTGCAGTGACCATTATTTTATCACTGTACTGCCAACTGCAACTTCATCCATTTTTTTGACAAGGTTCCATGTACAGCGAGGGGAAGGATACATTTCTAAAATATACAATTGAGAAATGATTATGCACAGAGCTGTAATTCTAATTGGGGATTTTTCAGCAAAGTAGAAATGCATTGCCCTGTTCAAAGTTGCAGCTCTGGCTTCTGTTTTGGCACACTGTGCTTAAAGAAAGAAAAAAAACTTGCATTTCTATATCTACTTTACCACCTCAGGATAACCCAAAGGGTTTTACTGTTGACAAAATATTTTTGAAATATTGTTATAACACAGGAACCACAGTAGTCAATTTCTGCAAAGAAAGATTCCACAAACAGCAACGAGAAAATGGCCAGCCCTCCTGCATTAGTGATATTGATTGAGCGACAAATCTTGGTCACAATAGAGCAGAGAGTTACTCTGGTTCTTCAAAGTGATGTTGTTGGATCGTTTCTGTTCAGCTGAAAGTGCAGCCAGTGTCTTTTTTTTTAACTTCTGCTCAAACCCACCCCAAAATGTGGTTACAAAGTGTAGAGCTGAATGAACACAGGAGGCCAAGCAGCATTTCTGATGAAGGGTCTAAGGCCCGAAACGTCAGCTTTCCTGCTCCTCTGATGCTGCTTGGCCTGCTGTGTTCATCCAGCTCTACACCTTGTTATCTCAGATTCTCCAGCATCTGCAGTTCCTACTATCTCCCAAAAATGAGGTTCCCCAGTTGGTTACATATGACACACTTCAATCTATGAAGCTGATGGGTGAGGAGGCTGGCTTTGGCTATTTTTGTGTCTTCTTGGTTAGTCACAACAAATCAATTTTAAACCAATCGCATCCGTTGTGGAAACTTCCCTAAATGAACTTGTTTTTCTCAAAGTAGCCAATCTAAGCAGGCTTTCTTGGACTAACAAACAGAGTTAATTACTAAAGGCAACAGAAATAATAACACAACACACACATTCACATAAGAGAGGTGAGTCCGAAAGATTAAAAAAAAAAGTTTGGTTTTTAGAATTGTTTGTGAAAGGTGGATATTTGAACATTACGACTGTTGCAGTATTTGTTAGCTTTGGCGTTGGAAGTTGAACTGTCAACTTTGATATTCTTGGTTTTGTAGTTTGATTGAAGTTCTTTCGATTCCTTTCTGCAGTGGCTGAGTGGCAGCAATTAGAATGAGCGTGTTTTTTATTATCTTTGCTGCAGTGTGGGACGTTTTTACCGGCTGTTCTCAGCAATGTTACACTCATCGCACATTTGTCCATAGACTAACAGATGCAGACCGGGGTTGAAGTTCACTTTTAACTGTTTCCCTGTGTATTCTTGAAAGGGGAATAATTACAAATGTGTCTCTAACCCAGCCTGCTGTTGTTTCTTTATTATTATATTCACAGTCTGAGATAATCTGGGGTTATGATCTGTGGTCATGACTCAATTTATCTGAACGACAGTACCTCTGACAGTGCAGCTTTCCTTCAGTAATGCACTGCACTGTCTATCTAGATTCAGTGCTCAAGTCTCAGGGTTCTGCTATTTCCCCAATGCCCTGCTGATTCGAAAGAAAGGAATATAATTTGGCAGGAGGACTATAATGAGGGGAAATATGAGGTAGTTCGCTTTGGTGGGAAGAATAGAAAAACAGTATTTCAATGGACCAAGACTGCAGAATGCTCTGGTATAGAGGGATGTGGGAGTGCTGATATAGGAATCACAAAATGTTAGCAAGAAATAAGGAAGGCAATTAGGGTGCTGGTCTTTTTTCAGAGGTGGATTGAGTATAACAGTATGGGAGTATTACTACAATTGTATAGGGTGTTAGTGAGATGCACCAGGAGTACCATATACAGTTTGTGTCCTTAAGGAGAGCTATACCTGCTTTGGGTAAGAGGATTCCTGGGATGAAGGGTTTGTCTTATCAAACAAGGTTCAGCATCTTGGGTTAATACTCATTTGTTTTGAGAAGAGCAGGAGTGGCTACAGGAGCATGGGGTAACGTGGTGGCTCAGTGGTTAGCACTACTGTCTCACACATCCGGGGATCCAGGTTTGACTCCACTCTCGGGCGACTGCCTGTGCAGAGTTTGCACATTCCCCCCGTGCCTGTGTGGGTTTCCTCTGGGTGCTTCGGTTTCCTCCCACAGTCCAAAGATGTGCAGGCTAGGGCAGAGTGGCCATGGGAAATTGCCCCATAGTGTCCACGGATGTGCAGGCTAGGTGGGTTAGCCGTGGGAAATTCAGGATTACAGGGATAAGATAAGGGGGTGGGTCTGGGTGGGATGCTATTCAGAGGGTCGGTGTGGATTTGATGGGCTGAATGGCCTGCTTCCACACTGTAGGGATTCTATGATTCTAAAACCAGGCCAGAGGCTAGGAGTACTGCAGCGAGTAACTCACCTCCTGACTCCCCAAAGCCTGCCCCCGATCTTCAGGGCACACTCTTCAAATCAGGAGTGTGATGGAATACTCCTCACTTGCTTGGATGAGTGCAGCTCTGACAACACTCAAGAAGCTCAACAGCATCTAGGATATTTGCACTACATCCACAAACACTCACTCCCTCCACCACCGACGCTCAGTAGCAGCAGTGTGTACCATCTACAAGATGCACTGCAGAAATTCACCAAAGATCCTCAGACAGCACCTTCCAAACCCATGACCACTTCCATCTAGAAGGACGAGGGCTGCAGATACCTGGGAATACCACCCCCTGCAAGCTCCCCTCCAAGCCGCTCACCCTCCTGTCTTGGAAATACATCCCTGTCGCCGGGTCAAAATCCTGGAATTCCCTCCCTAAGGGACATTTTGGATCTACCTACAGCACATGGACTGCAGGAGTTCAAGAAGGCAGCTCACCACCATCTTCTCAAGGGCAACTAGGGACGGGCAAGAAATGCTGGGCCAGCCTGGGACGCCCATGTCACACACATGAATAAAAAGAAGAATGAGACGTGATCTTGTTGAAGCATAAGATTTAAATGGGGTTTGAGGATATATCCTGAGAACATGTTTCCTTTTTTGGAGGAATGTAGAACTGGAGAGCACATTTCACAGATAAGTGATCTCCCATTTCTGCAGATGAGGTGGATTTTCTTCAAAGTTTCTCAATTTTTAGAATTTTTATTCACCGGAGAACGGTGCAGCCTAGGCCATTGAATATACATCAAGGCTGAGTTGGATAAATTTGATCTATGAGGGAGTCATGCTTTGTGGGAGATTGATCTTCCTGAGTGGCAAAGAGGCTTTATGGGGCAAATGCCTGTTCCTAAATCTACTGTTCTGATCACTGAGACACTGTTAAAATGGCGTTACACCTTTGTTCATTTACTCTGTGCTAACTGCACCAGGTTAAGGCATGTGCAGCACTTTAAACAATTCAATTCACTGTTGCTGAAGCCCTCGCATGGGGGTTTTGTTTGCTGGTGCCCACACTGTAAGGGTGGTTGTAGCTCTATAACAGCATCAGCCTGATTGACCATTCATACACTGTTAAATACTGGGAGCAGGCAAGCACAACATTTATCTTTGTATTTAAGAAAAAATGACTGCCAATAATCTACCCACACAAGATACATTCTGAGGCTCTTGTTGTCATTTTAATATCTGCAGGTAATATTCTCCTTCCCACTTCTTCTATCCTTTTTATTGTCGAGTGTGCCCCATTGTAGGAGTATGGTGAAAAATCTTTACAATCTAATGGCAACATCTTAGGTACAAACACCTAGGTACAGTTCATGGATACCACAGTGGGAGAAAAGTAGTTGCTTAATTACACCGTTGCAAATAAGTTAAACATAGGAATATATTAAAGGGTTAAGGTTACAACGTTATAAGGTAAAGATTGTCCCCCCATGCCAGTCTCTGTCCAGGACTTGCTGTCTGCCCATTGCTCCAGGGGCTACTTCCCATGTGCTGCTCTGGGGGCATCTTCCCTGTGCTGCCCCAGGTTCACTGCCTGTGGTGTTCTGGGGCTCATGGGGCATGCAGCTGGCTCCTGAGCGCAAAGCTTCTCGGTCCGGCCCACTGTGGGTCCCGGCCCGTGTTTGCTCCGGTTCTCCGTGGGTCTCGGCCGCTCTCTCCAGTCCTCTGCAACTCCTCACCCCGGTGGGGGTGGGCAAAGGGAAAATGAGAGGTGACAATAAAAGAGGGAAAAGGACCTGGCAAGCAGAGGGTCTCCGAGAGGAGCATCCTACTCTGCTCCCATCTTGGCCAAAATACTTACTAGAGAAGGTAGAATTCGAAGATTGTTAGCAACAATTTTCTTTTCTCCCCGTTTTTACAATATGTTGTCAGATCATGTGTAACTACGCTGTTAAAGGACATGTAGGAGAATAAGGATAAAATATCTCTTATTGCTTATTATTCAACAATGCCAACTATTGATCCATATGTCAGCATCATTGTATTGCACTTTCAGACTGGGCCAGGTGAATGGTGTAAATGCATTCAGAAATAGTCTCATTTAAGACCTAAAAGGTAACATTTTAGTCACACGTAATCCATAAAATTTACTAATATTCGAGATAACACCCTCATCCATGCCTTTGTTACCTCTAGACTTGACAATTCCAACTGTCCGTCTAACCTCAGTAGTGGGGAAACTATTGGAAACAAATCTCAGGGACAGAATCAATCTGCAGTTGGAGAGCTGGGGATTAATAAAGAACAGTCAGCATGGTTTTGCCATGAGAAGGTAAGAGCCCATGGAATCCCAGTAAATTTGGTAAATTGGGTCCACAATTGGCTGGTGGCAGAAAGCAGAAGGTGATGGTTGAGGGGTGTTTTTTCCAACTTAAAGTCTGTATCCAGTGGGGTCGCACAGGGGTCAGTGTTGGGCCCTTGCTGCTTGTGTTTTATGCAAATGGTTTAGACTTGAATGTAGGAGGGTTGAATTGTAAGTTCACACTCAATACAAAATTGGGGTGGTAAACAGTGAGGAAGTCAGCCTTAGGCTACAGGAGGATATAGACGGCTGGTCAGTGACAAATGGAATTTAGTCCGGATAAATGTGAGGTGATACACTTGAGCAGGACGAACACGGCAAGGGAATACATGTTGAATGGTAGGACCCAGGGAAGCACCGAGGATCAGAGGAGTTTGGTATGTGTGTACACCTGTCCCTTAAGACTTTAGGGACATTGGATTAAGTGGAAAAGAAGGTATATGGTATACTTGCCTTTATTAGCTGGGACGTAGCATTCAAGGGCAAGGAGGTTATGCTGGAATTGTATAAAATGTTGGTTAGATCACAGATAAAGTATTGTGTTCAGTTCTGGAATCCACATTATAGGGGGAATGTGATAGCACTGGGGAGGGTGCAGAGGGAGATTTACCAGGATGTTGCCTGGGCTGGATGAGGAGAGATTACAGAGATTAGGTTTGTTTTCTGTGGAGCAAAAGAGACTGAAAAGGGACATAATTGAGATGTATAAAATTATGAGCGGCATTGACAGGGCTGACAGGAAGAAACGTTTCCCCTTGATGGAGGGATTAATAACCAGGGGGCATAGATTTAAGGTAAGGGGCAGGAGGTTTAGAGGAGAATTGAGGAAAACCTCTTTCACCCAGAGGATGGTAGGAATCTGGAACTCACTGCCTGGGCAGAAACTCTTTTAGAAGTATTTGAATGTGCATACAAGGCTATGGGCCAAGTGCTGGAAAATGGGATTAGAATAGTTAAACAGTTATTTTTGACCAGTGCAGATGTGATGGGCCAAAGGACCTTTTTCTATGCCCTCTGGTCCTAGACTACCCTATGAGGAGAAAATCCTCTCAACGTTTACCCTGTCAAGCCCCTTAAGAATCCAATACATTTCAATGAGATGGCATCATGCTCTTCTTACAGACTTGCGCAGTGACCTCCAGTACTGATGGTTGGGAGTTAGGTCAAATCCCCCATCAGTCATAATTTCTTTACTGTTTCATGGGAAACAATATTCGCTGTCCTTCAATACTAGGCCATTTTAGGATTAACCACTGCATACTGAATATACAAGACATTGGTTAAGTTGTACGTAAAATACTGTATACAATTCTGGTTGCCTTGTTATAGAAAGGGTGTTATTAAACTTGAAAGGTTTTGGAAAAGATATGCAAGGAGGTAGCCGAAATTGGAGGGTTTAAGTTATAGGGAGAGGCTGAATAGGGTGGGTCTTTTTTCCCTGGATTATTGGAGGCTGAGGGGTGACTTTATAGAGGTTTATAAAATCATGAGAGGCATAGATGGGGTGTATAGTGAAGGTTTTTCCCCAGGGTAAGGGAGTCCAAAACTAGAGGGCATAGGTTTAAGGTGAGAGGGGAAAGATTTCAAAGGGACCTAAGGGGCAACTTTTTCACACAGAGGGTGGTGTGTGTATGCAACAAGCTGTCAGAGGAAGTGGTAGAGGCAGGTACAATTTGGACAGGTCCACAAATAGTAAAGGTTTAGAGAGATATATGCCAAATGCTGACAAATGGGAATAATTCAGTTTAGGAAACCTGGTCAGCATGGAAAAGTTAGGCCAAAGGGACTGTTTCCATGCTGTATGACTCTATGAATAACATACAGACCAGCCAAGATATGGATTGTGAATTTCCTTCCCTGTGTAAGCCAGGTAGGTTTTTCTGAAAATCAAGAGTAGTTTCGTGAGCACAACTACTGGTGACCATGTGGGTCAGTAATTGCATTTCAATTCCACCACCTTCCACGGTCAGATTGAATCCAGTTTCGAGAGCACTAGTCCATTCTGAAAAAAGGGTCACTGGACCCGAAACATTGATTCTGCTTTCTCTCCACAGATGGTGCCAGACCTGCTGAATTTCTCCAGCACTTTCTGTACTTGTTCCAACACATGAGTTTGGACTACTATTCCAATGACATCCCAACTGTGCCATTGTTTTCCCTTAGTTTCTCATGGATGTAAAATGTTCAACAGCATGAGAGGTGAAAGGGAATTTTCTGTGGGGTATACTATAAATTGCTGGAAAATACTGAGCAGGTTTAGTAACATCTGAGGAGAGAGAAATTGAGTTAACATTTCAGCTTCACGACCTTTCATCAGAACTAAAGAAAAGTAGAAGTGAAATAGGTTTGGACCAGTTGTGTCCATATGTGTTGGAGTTAGTGAAGTCACCTGATGAAGGAACAGTGCTCCAAAAGCTTGTGATTTCAAATAAACCTGTTGGACTATAAACCTGGTGTCGTGTGATTTCTGTAATAAGGTCGACAGCGTTAAAGATTAAATGACAAAAGCTTCAAATCCAAAGAGGCTGTTAGTGGTATAGTGAAGAAACAAAAGATGCATCCAGAAGGGGCATGAATGAATATATCACAGCCATCTAAATGCCCCATGAAGGAATACAGAAAGAAACAAATGAAGATCAAATTAGCAAAAAAAACCAGAATAAGATGGTGTCAGGCAGTTGCTGTTGATAACAGGGATCCTGAGACGCTGTGCTTCCTGCCTGGAGAATTTAGAACAAGAGGATCATAGGGCTTTGACGATATATCTCAGAGTTATGTATTGCTGGAATTCTATATCTCAGAACTGTTGATGAGTAAGATTCAAGACTTGATAGCTTTTTGGACAATAAAGAAATCTAGTGATAGGTACGAATTGTGGATAAGATCTGATGAGCCACAAGGCCTTTTCCTGCTGCTATTTTTTGTATGGGCCTGTACATATAAAACTGTATGAGAATTTGCATGCATGCCTGTGCATGTTTGTATCCGTGGGTATTTGCATGTAGCCATGTGCTTGTGTGTTGTTAGACTGCTTACTTAACCTTTTCCCATTGCCTTTAATAGCAGGTTACATCCTCTCACACATGCAGTTGTCACAAAGTAGGATCAGGTCTTTATTGAGACACCATAATTCATTGCTAAAATATAGTAATTCACATATTCATTTTACCACTTTCTCCTTTCATCATTGCATTCTATGCATGAGGCAAGCACATAACAACGAAATAACAGACACGGATCCTGAAAATCATACTTAGCTGCTTTTAAAACCTTCCAATTATGTTGTTACCATAGCTATACAGAGTCCCGGAGTCATACCGCACGGAAACAGACCCTTCGGTCCAACCAGTCCGTGCCGACCATAATTCCAAACTAAACTAATCCCACTGACCTGGCCCATATCTGTCCAAACCTTTCCTATTCATGTACTTATCCAAATGTCTTTTAAACATTGTAATTGTGCCCATATCCACCACTTCCTCAGGAAGTGCATTCCACATGCAAACCACCCTCCCAAGTAAAAAATTTAAACTCAGCCCTGGGCTCTATAAACACAAGCTGCCTAACTAACAAATTCCAAATGATCACATATGTTGCCGAGAGACCTTCCTACAACCCAATGCCCCCCTCGTCTAAGGAAACACCCTGCCTTAAAGTCTCCTTGCACCAGGTTTGGTTTACAACTCCACCCTCAACAGCAAGCTACTTATGCACTGACCTCACAGATTGCTCAGGGAGTGTGGGGTCTCATTCTACATGTGTGCATATCTGTCTGTCTATAAATACATACTTATGTGTGCCTGTCTGTTTGTGAATATGTGCGCACGCACATATGTCTGAGTTTGTATATTCATGCGTCTGCATGTAAATGCTTGTATTTTGGACAAGTACTCTGACCCTGTGTTGATTAACACTCAGGTACTGCCATCAATCAATAAGCTACCTATTGTTCACCATTATTATACCAGCCTCTTAGCCAATCAGTATGGAGCTGTTTCCATGGTAACAGACAACTGCAACAAACGTGCTTAAACACAGCGAGAGCACTGGGACCACACGGATATCATTAAGCTGCATTCCAAACGCCTTCAAGAAGTTGTTAAACCATCAACTATTCCCATACATTTTCTTTGCACATTTTCCATGAAATAATTCATAGAAAAGCAAGAGAACAAGGAATTTACTACTTTTATATACAACGGGAAAGACCTTAGCAAATTTCTTTGTATCAGGACCATAATTCCCAACAGTGTTTGTTTGGGAAGCTCTGCGTTCAGATTTCCCTCTCTGTGACTGGGAAGTATCTTCCTGATGTACTTCAGCTGCATCCATTGCAAGCAAACTGCAAGTCTAACGAAAGACCTGTGTTCATACCTGTGTTCTTGTAAAATGTGGTTATGATAATGACAGACAACTACAGCCAATTTGTGCAAGATTCCACATAGTAATTTGTTTAATTGATTTACTTGAGAGATAAAATCATAGAATCCCTACAGTGTGGAAGCAGGCCATTTGGCCCATGAAGTAACACTGACACTCTGCAGAGCATCCCCCCCAGGGCCACACCCTATTCCTGTAACCTTGCATTTCCCACGCTAACCTGCACATCCCTAGACACTATGGGCAATTTAGCATGGCCAGTCCACCCTAACCCGCACATCTTTGGACTGTGGGAGGAAACCGCAGCATCCAGAGGAAACCCCCACAGACATGGGGAGAACGTGCAAACTCCACACAGACAGTCACCCGAGGGTGGAATCAAACCCAGATCCCTGGTGCTGTGAGGCAGCAGTGCTAACCACTGAGCCCCACCGTGCCACCCATTTTTCTTTTAAGAGGCAAAAAAAAATTGGTCAGGGCACCAGGCATAATTTCTGAAGCTTCTTTGAATAGTGCTGTGGATCTCTTGTGTGTGCTTGTAAAGGGAAACAATACATCAGTTTAATATCTCATCAGAAAGATGACAGCTCCAACTGTGCAGCACTCAGTCAGCCTGGAATTTGGTATTGAAGACTCTGAAGTGTTCTGGAGCCCACACAGAGGTAAGTGTATGACCATGAAGGCACACATGGCAAGAAAGCTCACCTTCATCGAAGGCATGTGGTAGTGAGCTGGACATTCCAGTTCCTTGCTGTGATCTGAATTTATTCTAGATTAGTCATAGAATAATAGATTTACACGTTACAGAAAGAGGCCATTTGGCTAATGGTGCCTGTACTGACTTTGAAACAGCAATCTTTGCCTGTCTTTCCCACAAACCCTGTCACTTTGTTACCAATCCCTTTATTATCACTGATTCTCTGCTTCCTCCACCCTTTTTCTGCAGTGCAGTCCTGATCATATCAATTTAGTGAGTAACTAAAAAATCTACTCCTGGTCGAGGATGCATTTTTAAATCAGAGCATCAAAATCAATTCAGCAATCTGGGCTATCTGCAAATGAATGAGACCAGAAATTTAAATGTTAAAAGCAGTTGTTAAAAGCTCCATTGCAAGTATCTCCCTGTGGTCGGTTATGCTCTTTTGAAAATGTGTATTTTGTACTTTCCCAAGCAATGCCAAGGGATCTTCAGCTGTTTCTGGGAACAAACAGTGGCTCAATGACAGAAAGGTGTGAGGGATGAGCCATAGGTAGCTTCTTGAAAATATTGTAAACAAGGTGTTCAGTAGTTAGTTTATTAACAAACTGTGAGATACGCTTTCATGGTGAATTTCCACAATGTAGTCTCCAATAAGTGATTGATGGACCCATGGGTTCGACAGCACTGTATGAGAAACAACTGAAGCTGCTGAGCCTGTGACAACAACTGGTTTTAATCAGGCAACATTCTTCCTGTATGAAAGCAGCCATTGTCAGATGCTGGGTTCTGATAGATTCACCACTCCTTCTCAGTGAGAATGCCTGATTCTGAGATCTAAAAGATTCCTAACTCCCTCAGTGGAAACTCTGATTATGGAAGCTAATGCATTCGCTGTTCTCACCCATTAGTGGGACTCCCAGGTTCTGGAATCTGATAAATTCACAGCATCCTTAGAGTCATAACTGACTGGAATCCAAGGAAAGGTAGAATTAGTCATAGTTATGAAATCTTTAGGCGCAAAAGTGCATCATTCTAATGATAACAATGTGTGGAGCTGGAGGAACACAGCAGGCCAGGCAGCATCAGAGGAGGAGGAAGAAGAGTCCTGACCCGAAACGTCAGCTTTCCTGCTCCTAATATGCTGCCTGGCCTGCTGTGTTCCTCCAGCTCCACACCTTGTTATCTCATAGTCCAGCATCAGCAGTTCCTACTATCTCATTCTAATGATGTTGTTGGAGGAAATATCATAAACATATTTCCAATGTTGGTCCATGCAGTGAATTAAGCAATTCTCAACTTGAGTAAGTGTGCCTCTTGGTCTGAACCAGACAATGCATGGAGTCATAGCTCAATGTTTAGAAGATGCAGAATACTGTGATTACAGAGGTATTAGGATGTCCTGTATCATTAAAAAAAATTAACATTTAATATAACAAGTAATTAGGAAGACAAATGGGATATTGGCATATATACAAAGGAAATGGAATATAAAAGTACTGAAGTCTTGTTCAGATATAGTGAGACCCATCTAGACTGGAATCTTATGGAAGTAATATAGGTTTCGGTCATCTGGCACATACAGAAGGACCATCACATTCTGTGCGATTCAGGATTTATACCAGTAATGGGCCTTCCTTAGTATCAAGAGCCCTGTGAGGGGATGGAAATCCTGCCTGCTGAGAGTTACTCATCAATCAAAAGCAGGCAAACTCTCAATATGTCTCATGTCCAAATGCCAGCTTCTCCCATCAGGCACCACTTTTGAATGAAAGAACCCTCTAGGAGTCCCTCTATTGGTTTGATGGTAGTGCTTCCTGCACGTTGAGCCCACCCACTCACCACAAAATTAATAAAAATCTCCTTCTAATCTCCCCAGCACCACACAAATCAGTCTTCAACTAATGCAATTCTCTCGACGTATCATCAAGAAATCGTGGGTGGTTCTTGACACAGCAAGGGCAATGGACCTCAACAACATCCTAATTATAGAATTGAAGACTTGTGCCACAGAACTAGCCACATCTCTCTACCCGAGCTGTAGCAGTATAGATAGCGACAATGTGGAAAATTACACATGTACATCTTGGCCATGAAAAGCCAGAATTTTCTAAAGCAACCAATCACCATCCCACAAGTCTACTCTCGATCACCTCCAATATGATGGTGTAGTATGTATTTACCTGCTCACCAGTGCACCATTCACGTGCCAGCTGAAATCTATCAACTCTGAAGAAGGGTCACTGGAGTCCAAGTGTTGACCCTGTTCCTCTCTCCACAGATGCTGCCAGATCTACTGAGTTTCTTTAGCTGTTTCAGTTTTTGAAAAGCTTACCTTGCCAATATTCAAAGGCATTGCCATCACTCAATTCCCCATCATCCTGGGGGTTACCAATGACCAGCTATTTAACTGGAACAGCCATATAATAACCATGGCTCCTGACTCCCCAAAGCCTGTCCACTATCTACAAAATTCAAGCCAGAAGTGTGGTGGAATGCTGTCAATTTGCCCGAATGTGTGCAGCTCTAGTAACGCATGAGAAGCTCAATATTATCCAGACCAAAGCAGCCCATTAGATTTGCACCTCCCTCACCAACTTAAACATTTAATTCCTCCGACTGCCCATGCACCATGTCATCAACACCGTTTACAAGCTGCATTGCAGTAACTCACCACATCTCTTCTGACAGCACCTTCCACATCCGTGATCTTTCCCAGCTGGAAGAGCAAGGGCACCGGATGGATGGGGCTATCATCTTGTGCATGTTTGCTGCCAAGACACAAGCCATCCCATCTTGGGAATATATCACAATTCTTTCACTGTCACTGTGTCAACAGCACCTATAGCACATGGCCTGCTGTGGGTCAAGATGTGGCTCATTCATTGCTTCTTAAGAAAAATTAGAAATGGTGTAACACTCTTTTCTTTCTTCTGGGAATTCCCAAATTCTATGAACAAGTAAGAAAAAGAAATAAAATATTCCCTGCCAGACTTGAGGGAGAACTCAGTTGTGAACCCACCCAGTCAGAAGTCAATTGTCGCACAGCCATAATTCACTGGATTCACCTTTGTGATTGAATGATTGTCTGTCTCCATCCATCACAAAACCCCATTCTAAAGGACATTTCTGAAGAAGGGTCCAGGCCCGCAACGTCAGCTTTCCTGCTCCTCTGATGCTGCTTGGCCTGCTGTGTTCATCCAGCTCTACACCTTGTTATCTCAGATTCTCCAGCATCTGCAGTTCTGACTATCTCTCCCATTCTAAAGAGCTGCTGACCTCTCTGATTGGCCAGGAGTTACCTGTTGGAATGTGGAAATGATGATTTCAAAAGGAAATTGGAGAGTACTGTAAAGACTGTGTCATTTAATTTTATGATTTTTTTTAAAGTGTGTGTTAATCCAGAGACCCTGGTAATGTTTTGGGGACCTGGATTTGAATCCTGCCCTGGAACACAGTGGGATTTGAATGTAACAAAAATCTGGAATTAGGATTCAAATGATGTCTATGAATCCATTGTTGATTGTTGAGGAAAAGCCCACCAGGTTCGCGAATGTCCATTTTAGGGAAGGAACCTGCCATCCTTACCTGGTCTGGCCTACATGTGACTCCACACGCACAGCAATGTGGTTGACTCTTAACCGCCCTCTGGGCAATTAGGGATGGGCAATAAATGCTGGCCTAGTCTGTGATGCCCTCATCCTGTGAATATGTTAAATATGTGACAGACAGAAAACTGAGATCCAAAATGAAAATTTAAGTATAAGATGAAATTTATAGAGAAAACCAAGAAAGAAAACTAGTAAATGACATAATTGATTCTAGTCTTAAATATAATCGATGTAGAAAGATTTAGGGGCTACACTGGTGTCAGGATTCAGTGATGGAACTGTCTATGTGAATAGTCTTTCGTCAGCCATTATTAATAATCTTTTCTGAGGTGCGTTTCAGTGGGATTATCTCCAATGTGTGATTAATGAGAGCCTGCCTTTGATATTAATAGCAGTAAAGGGGAGGCTTGAGGATATCGTTAATGATGCTGCATCCATCCTCAGTGCAATTTGACAACCTTTTATTGCGAGTACTGGTTCTCGTGTACTGCAACCTGTTTCACCGCACTATCCTGAGTCCAATATAACCATTGGTGTGTACAGAACTCTGATCCCAGGTTCACTAATCAGTAGGAATGCGGAAGGCAGAATGCAGTTGTTCTGAGCAAGTGAGTGTGAGCAGAGGGGTGTGTAGTTAAATTTCCCGTTGTAATTGGACGAGAGGCTTGTACAGCTGGGATTGTAGACATTTCCGACCAGACCCAGGGTGCAGACCTTGGGTGGGCCCAGGGTGTGGACCTTCACCAGGCCCAGAGGACTGTGAGCCCCCTACTTACTTTTCCAGAGCAAGAACAGGACCTGGAATCGGTGCCTGCTCCATAGGCAGAGGTGATATCGGTGAGGTAGACCCAGTGGTAGTCAGACCAGGAGGCTGGTGTAACACAGCAGGCCAGGCAGCATCTGGAGGAAAGGAGCAGTCAATGTTTCGGGTAATAAAAGACGGTGCCTGAAGATCGGTGACTCTGTTGGTTGGATCCGACATTGACGGTGGTGAAGCGATGGCAGAAGGGCATCACGGTAATCTCGATGAGGTGGGCCCAGCAGTGAGAGAGGGGACTCTGACATTGGTGGCTCTGGCACAGGAGGCGGTGATGCAGTGACAGAGGAATATCAGCCCAAAGGCAAAGATGGCACCTTGAGGATCAGTGACTTTGATGTTGGTTGGGATCTGTGTGGCAGAGGGTTGGCAGCATGGGCTTTGTTAATGGTGATGAGCTGGCTCAGTACTGATGGACTCTCTTCAAGCTATATAGCTTTCTTTTTTCCTTATTCTTAAATTATTCAAAATAACATTGTTTCAAGGTGATCCATGAAAGCTTCTCACTGTATTTCATTGTATTCTTACTGTAAAATACACATGACCATTGAATCAAAATCATACTAATTACAAGGGCTAAACCAGAGCGACTTAAGGCTGGGCAAACAGCAAGTCTTACCAATTTCTTCCTACATTGCAGCTAAATTTGAGCAAGTATATTGTTGACATTGTTGACACTGCTCAGTTACCCTCCCTCAACGGCTGCTGACTAATTTTCTGGGTATCTGTTGCTCATCATCAGGACTGAAGTGCTTTTTCGTAGATACAACATGTTTTTAAAGTTCCTCAGGGCAGTATTCATGTTCCATGCATAATAACACTCTGTCTCTCGCTCAATAACATGTGGACCTCTGAATATCTTTTCTTTAAGAGCTGCATGCTAGATTTAGAGTCATAAAGTCATTGAGTTGTACAGCATGGAAACAGACTGTTCGGTCCAACTCATCCATGCTGACCACATTTCGTAAATTAATCTAGTCCCATTTGCCATCATTTGGCCCATATTCCTCTAAACCCTTCCTGTTCATGTCCACATCCAGATGTCTTTTAATTGTTGTAATTGTACCAGCCTCCACCACTTCCTCTGGCAGCTCATTCCATACATACACAACCCTCTGCGTGAAAATGTTGCCCCTTAGGTCCCTTTTAAATCTTTCACCTCTCACCTTAAACCTATACCCTCTAGTTTTGGACTCCCCCACACTGGGAGAAAGACCTTGGCTATTCACCCTATCCATTCCCCTCATGATTTTATAAACTTTTTAAAGTTACCCCTCCAGACTCCTACGGGTCAGGGAAAATAGCCCCAGCCTATCAGCCTCTCCCCATAGCTCAAACCCTCCAACCCTGGCAACATCCTTATAAATCTTTTCTTAACCCTTTCCAGTTTCACAACATCTACCCTATAGCAGGGAGACCAGAATTGAACGTAGTATTCCAAAACTGGCCTAACCAATGTCCTGTACAGTTGCAACATGACATTCCAACTCCTATACTAGCTGCAGGGTGCGCCTCAGACATGCCTCCCACTCCTAGGGCTATAGCAATAAATAGCTCCAGCAACTTGTTTCTTCTATTTAAATGAAATTGACCAACAAAACAAGTTGAGCTTACTGTTATAAGATAACAAGGTGTAGAGCTGGATGAACACAGCAGGCCAAGCAGCATCAGAGGAGCAGGAAAGCTGACGTTTCGGCCTAGACCCTTCTTCAGAAAAAAAAGCTTTCTGTTAATGTGATTGGGTGGCGCAACTCTTCCACCAGTGTACAATTCACAACAAAATCAAAATGCGAGGATCTTACCCCAACGGTACAGTGAGATCAGACTTGTACCTGGCATTCCCAGAGGATGTGTGTTTATTCCAGCTGATCCACACTGGAACCTTTAACCAAAATGGTGCTCCACTGATCAAGGCCTGGCTCCCAGAATGGACCCTGAGCTTTATTAACAGAGAACAAAAACAAGGGCCTTCAGATAAAGCTTTAGAAATTACTGACTACTATGCTGGAGTATGTTTTGTGTACTACATTTTAGTTAGAACATTTGAAAGACATTTGGTCAAGTACACAAAGGCCTAGGAGAAGTGTCCAAAGGAGACAGACTGGAATGATACCAAAGGTGAATGGAGTTCAATTATATCCCTGGAGAAAAACTTTAAAGGGAGATTTAACAGACATGTTCAAAATAATGAATTGTTTCAGTGGAATGGTAGGGCACAGTGAGAGGGATGATATGTGGCACATATTGAGAATTCCTCATCCAGGAGCCATAGATAAGGTGAATAGCCAAGGCCTTTTCCCTATGGTGGGGAAGTTCAAAACTAGGGGGCATGTTTTAAGGAGAGAGGAGAAAGATTTAAAAGGGACCTGAGGGGGTAACCTTTTCACACAGAGGGTGGTCCGTGTGTGGAATGAACTGCCAGAGGAAGTGGTGGATGCGGGTTCAGTTAGAACATTTGATAGACATGTGGTCAGGTACACGAATAGGAAAGGTTTAGAGGGCTATGGGCCAGGTACAGGCAAGTAGGGCTTGTTTAATTTGGGATTATGGTCGGCATGGACTGGTTGGACTGAAGGGCCTGTTTCTGTGCTGTATGACTCGATGATCGGGGAAAAGATGCAAGGAACTGTATGACATGTCAGAATGACCAAGGCAAGATGCTGTAGCCTTAAGACATCTTTTTAAGTCAATCAAAGTCAATCGGGAACAGCTCCTGTGATGCAAGGCATGGAAATAATTCAACTGGCAGAGGTTGGAGTGAAAGGATTGAAGAGTGAGAAGGTGGAAAGAAATATCTTTTATTGCACTATTTATCTCCACACACTTAGACAACTGCAGTCCAATTGCATCCTGTTCCTTTGATTGCTGTGAGGGGGTTAAGCTTTGCCTGGTGTTCTCATGAGCTGGCAGGGTTAAATCTGGCAATTAGAATCTGGCAGTATTATTCGATCTGAGTGGGAGCAGGTCACCTCGTGGTGTGCAAGCACAATAAGGAATTCTGACAAATAACCTCATGGCTGGTGACAGTCATTCATCATTCAGCAGCCAATGGCCTGTTCCATAGGGATTGTGGGAGGCAACGTCTTGTTGTGTTATTCAGAAACTGCTAACAGAAATTAGATATTTTTAATCACCTGATCAGATGTCTTATGTCACACCTTTGGCAGATGGGACTTTAATACAGGCCTTCTGCCCCAGAAGTAGGGACACTACCACTGCATCACAAAAGCCCTAGCAGAAACTGTAAAGAGGTAAACCATGCAAACAGTTGCAGGGAATACAATGCATGATTAACTTATGCCCATTAAATGCGGGTAAGATGCTTATGTTATGCTCAGTAGTTACTATGTGGAGCCAGTATCCCTCACACTGTCCAGCATCTATGTACCTCAGCAGGATCCCAATACTGACAGTGTCCAGCACTACTTAAGGCTAGTACCTCTTTAAAAGGACATGCACATCTATGTCCAGAGGGCAACTGAGAGTCAACGACATTGCTGTGGGTCTGGAGTCACATGTAGGCCAGACCAGGTAAGGATGGCACTTTCCTTCCCCAAAGGGCATTAATGAACCTGATAGGTTTTTCCCCAACAATCAACAATGGATTCGTGATTATCATTAGATTCTTAACTCCTGATATTTTTTATTGAATTCAAATTCCACCATCTGCCATGGCAGGATTTGAGCCCTGGTCCCCAGAACATTGCCTGGGTCTGTGGATTAACAGTCCAGTGCTAATACCAGCAGGCCATCACCTCCCCACAGACATTTTATAACTCATTATTAGCAAATCTTGCCTTAAGCCTTAGATTTAGATTTATTTAATATTGTCACTTGTACCTAGGTATGGTGAAATGTGTATAAAGTTATCACATTCTGACACCGTCTTGGATTACAGAATAAATTGTACAAATGGTAAAAATAAAATGTATAAATTAATGTTAAATTTACTCAGCTTCAGAAGTTCATCTCTCCCTCTCCGTAGCCTTCACCCTCTCTGCTCCTCTAGTCGCCACCGTCTGGCAATGTGTTATTTTCCTACCTTCACTGGTACAGTTGCTTCCATATCTCCTGCCTCCGAGCTGGAGAGGGTCACACTGCAAGGGTCCCACACCACCTCCAGCCTCGGGCATGGACTGACGTGCCCCGTCTCCGATTGACCGATGGGGCCTTGGCTCGACTTCTGATGCTGCCACCCATGACAGAGCGAACACTGGTCCCCAGCCTCCCGCGGGAGGACATCAGGAAGAGGACCAGGGCAACCAAATCCAAAAGGACAATGTTACTGAGCTGGACAGACAATGTTGGAACCACGTGGATGTGGCAGGACCCACAAAATGAGCCCAAGGCCTGAACTCAGGACCAAATGTTGCCGTCCCCGTTGCCACCATCTTGGATTGTGATGAAGTGTAGGTTACCATTCTCCAAAGATCTGGGGAGAAACTCGGTGAAACCAATTCCTTGTGAGACAGTCAGAGCGATTAGTTTCTTCTCTGGCGTCCCAGGTTGACTATCGGTCTCCAATGTACAAGGATGGGGCTAAGGGCAGCAACAACCTGCAACTTCTATTCATGGACGTCGCTGCTGGCAAAATAGCCCCCACATTAAATTGTCAGACCTTGGGGTGCAGGTTCATAGTTCCTTGAAAGTGGAGTTGCAGGTAGACAGGGTATTGAAGACAGCGTTTGGTACGCTTGCCTTTATTGGTCAGTGCATTGAGTATAGGAGCTGGGATGTTATGTTGTGGCTGTACAGGACATTGGTTAGGCCACTTCAGGGATACTGTGTTCAATTCTGGTCTCCCTGCTATAGGAAGGATGTTGTGAAACTGGAAAGGGTTCAGAAAATATTTACAAGGATGTTGCCAGGGCTCGAGTGCCTGAGCTACAGGGAGAGGCTGAATAGGCTGGGGCTATTTTCCCTGGAGCGTCAGAGGCTGAGGGGTGAACTTATAGAAGTTTATAAAATCATGATGGGCATGGATAGGGTGAATAGCCAAGGTCTTTTCCCCAGTCTGGGGGAGTTCAAAACTAGAGGGTATAGGTTTAAGGTGAGAGGGGAAAGATTTAAAAGGGACCTAAGGGGCAACCTTTTCACACAGAGGGTGGTGCGTGTATGGAATGAGCTGCCAGAGGAAGTGGTGGAGGCTGGTACAATTACAACATTTAAAAGGCATCTGGATGGGTATGTGAATAGGAAGGGTTTAGAGGGATATGGGCCAAATGCTAGCAAATGGGACCAGTTTAATTTAGGATATCTGGTCGGCATGGACGAGTTGGACTGAGGAGTCTGTTTCTGTGCTGTATATCTCTATGACTCTATCAGGACGCCTCTCTTGGCTAACTTATAATACAGTTCAACACTTCAACACTGCACTTTATAGCTCATTGACACCTGACATTGCATTGCTGCTGCAGGCTGCTTTACATACAGGGTCAAACATGCATCTTGTATAACAGAGCAAGGTGTATCTAAGGGCTTTTACTTGCTTTTGTAACACTAGCTCAGTTTGTGCTTTCTTGGATGGTTACAGCATCTTTGCCTTGCAGTGATACTTTATTCAGAACTTCCAGCCTAACGGTGTTTCTGTCTCCCTCACCTTTTAGCTCAGACAGAAAGATGGGCAGCTAGTCATGGTTACCAGTACTGAACAATAAAGTGGGGGGGGGGAGTGTTGCTGGATGGCACTGTGTTATATGAATGTCACACCTACAGCAGGGACATCATTCGATCTTAGGCCAGGGGGTGGTCACAGTAAATTGGCTGCTTAAAGCTCTTAGACCACTTTTCAAGCCTACTGTCAGGTCCAGTCCAAGCAGTCTGAAGATTGGAAATAGTGAGGGCTGCACTGTCCACATCTGTTAGATTGGGAGACTGGGTCACAGTCAGTCCTTGGGGTTTGGGCAGTAAACATCCAGAGGGCAGTGCTGTATTGGGAAAAGCAGGAAACTCAACTCAACTGTGGGCTTTGGAGCAAGTACAGTACAAGCACAAAAGATAATGACTGTGAAGGAAGACATACAGTTGGGAGTCAGATTAGTGTGGGAGGGTACAGGTAGTGCAGGAGGGGGTGTCTTTGGAAGTCATCACACCACCAACCTGGCTTCAATTGGAGGGGGGGGGCAGTGGACAATGATGTAGGACATAGCTATGTGTAGGTTATGTGAGGTTATTGATAGTTAACTAAAAGAATTCCGAAGGAACCTAACGAGGCTTAAAGCTAATTCAGTGTCAGGGATTGTTTTGCATACAGAATGTGAAGTTTGAGCGGGGTGGCATCTAGATTAACAGGTGGATCCTGCAATTTGCTCTCAGGAGCATGATCGCGAAAACCTTCCACCGTCAAACGGCAAAAAGGGCGAGAGGTGAGTGCCAGCTACACACAGTGTGCAGAGTAAATTTGTTCCTCTGTGGGGGTGGGCTCCACTTGTGGACAACATGAGACCCTTCATGGGGCAACTGCATTGATCAGGTACCCATAGAATCGAGTCAGTAAGGTCCCTCTGCAGTTTATTTGTAAGATTATTTAACGGTGGATGAAAGCCATGGACCAATGTTAGCCACTGTCAGCTCATTCTAGTAATTTCATGGTCTCAACCTTACCTACTTCTGTAATATTCTCTAGTCCCACAGCAATACAGGAATTCTGCATTCTTACATCTGTGCATCTCCATTCACTTTAACTCACAATTGTCAGCCATATCTTTAATCATTGAGATCACAGCAGGTCAAGCAGCAGCCATGGAGAGAGAACGAGCTAATATTTCGAGCCTAGATGACTGTTCATCAGAGCTGTAATGATGAGTCACCTAGACTCGAAACGTTAGCTTGCTCTCTCTCCATGGATGTTGCCTGACCCTCTGTGATCTCCAGCCCTTGTTGTTTTCAGTACAGATTCCAGCAGCTGTAGTAATTTGCTCCTATATCTTTCACTGTCTGGAGTATAAACTCTGTAATTCTTATCTAAATCCCTCCACCCATCTCTTTTACTTTAAAACTCTCCTCTTGAACTTTTTTTGCTGATTTAAGTGATGTACATATACTACATTAAAGGTTCTATATAAATGCAACTGCCATTATGGGTTCAAGCCCCACTTTGCATATAAAACACACACCATTCACAGCCTGCGTGCTGTTTTTCAAAGGTAGCCTTATACAATGTCTGTCCTTCAGTGGATGCAAAAGATGTTGTGGTTTTAATTGAGGGCCACTTCTCTGAACAAACACTTGTCTCTCAACCATCACTAAAGCTGTTTATTCATGCAATCGTAGTGGGATTTAGCTTCGCACAGATTGCCTGCAGTGTTTCTTTCATTACAACAGTTGTTAATCTGGTAAACATCCATCTGGCAAAAGAGAAAGCAGGAGGTATAGTGTGTGTTTTCCACAGCACTTCTGTCACAGCATCCAGAACAGCATAGGTGCAGAATACTTTCCCTATCGAAGGACCAGCTCATTTCCTGGTGGGAACTGGCCCTTAGCTGTTCATTCACAAACCAGTGGTAGGTGGCACTTGAACTTCCTGGCCTATAAGAACGGACACTACCACTTCTCCAAAGGCCCTTTGAGTTTTTATTTACGTGCCTTAAGCTTTCTTCAATAAATATCAGCTGTTCTGAACCACTAGAGCAATTACATGTATAGACTCAATTATCACAGCATTTGCAATGTAAACACAGGAATTGCACTTTCAAAAGCATTTCATTAGCTATAATAAACTTGGAGACATCCTGAGGTTGTGAGCAATGTTATATAAATATAAGTTAATTCACTTCAATATCTCTCCTTGGTGATATATTTGCCCTTGAGAAAGTTGTTCTGCCTGAATTACACTTAGTCATTTAGAGCAAGGATTTCTCACAGAAACATAGAAGATATGAGCAGGAAGAGGCCATTCAGCCCTTTGAGCCTGCTTCCCCATTCTTCACGATCATGGCTGATTGTCCAACTCAACAGCCTAATCCTGCTTTATCACTGTAACCTTTGCCCCAAATGCTATATCTAGCCGCCTCTTGAATACATTCAATGTTTTGGCATCAACTACTTCCTGTGGTAATAAATTCCACAGGCTCACCACTCTTTGGCTGAAGAAGTATCTCCTCGTCTCTGTCCTAAATGGTCTACCCTGAATCCTCAGACTGTGACTCCTGGTTCGGGACACACACACCATCAGGAATATCCTCCCTGCATCTACCCTGTCCAGTCCTGTTAGAATTTTATGTCTCTATGAGATTCCCCAACACCCCCCACCAACATTTGTCTGAAGGGGTTCCTATCTGGTATTTATCCCATCAGATAGAATCAAAAATTTTCCTAATTTTTATTTCTGGAGAAATATATAAATCAATATATTCAGAATGTGTTTCTTCCAAAAATATTATTTTTTTCTCCCCTGTTTCTCATCTAGTGTTTGGTTTGGATCCAAAAATATTTAAATCTTTCAGCAATTAAACTGGATTAACTTTCCCTCTGAGAAGCCTGAACATTTCAAACAGATTACCTTAAAACCTTTCATTTTCCAAAGAGAACAAGCTGATTATTTTGGCATTAATTTCTCGTATATACTGGAAGGCCCGAATTGAATGTTTCTGGGGTTGTCCCAAGACTGTGTCTGCCTCATTAGTCACTCAGCTCAGGCCTTCACGCAGATATGTAAAGGTGGCAAAACTGCACCTTTACCATTCATCTTGTTAATGCAGCTAACCCCCTTCAAATTACACTGTCTGACCTGGCACCAGTTTAAACTCCATTTACCACAAATTACTCAGCTCCCTGGAGCAACATCATTTTCTGCTTTTTGCAAAGGTAGTGGCATCCTATTGTGACTGGAGTATTGTGTACAGTTTTTGTCACCCTATCATACGAAAGACATAGTTAAACTGGAAAGTGTGCAAAGAAGATTTAGGCCTGAGTTATAGGGAGAGGTTGGCCAGGATAGGACTTTATTCCTTGGAATGTAGGAAAATGAGGGGTGACCTTATTGAGGTGTATAAAATCATGAGGGGCATAGACAGGATGAATGCATATAGTCTTTTCCCCAGGGACGGGAAATTGATAACTAGATGGCATAGGTTTAAGGTGAGAGGGGAAAGATTTAAGAAGGACCTGAGGGGCAACTTCTTCACATAGAGAGTGGTGTGGAGATGGAATGAGCTGCCAGAGAATGTGGTTGAGGCAGGAACAATAGCAACATGTAAAGAGCATTTGGACAGGTACATGATGGGAAGGGTTTAAGGAATACAGACCGAATGAGGGCAATTGGAACTAGCTGAGTGGGCGCCATGGTCAGCATGGGCCAGTTTGGGCCGAAGGGCCTGTTTCCATACTGTATTGCTCTATGATTGCATTTTATTTTGTTTGGACGATTCTGTTGGGACCATGACATTAGGGAGTGGGATATGTGCTGCCAACACTGGCCTACACCTTGAGAGTTGGCTTTGTCAGACTGCTATCCTGGAGGATGGCACCTACACCCACCAGGAGCACGGTTAGGAGGGAGTTGGCCCGGAAATCCTCAGCACTGACCCTGGACCCCCATGAGGTCTCAAGGTACCAGGTTAAACATAGACATGGAAACTCTCCGGATAATTACTGCCTATCACCCCACCCTGGGCTGATGAATCAGTACTCCTCCATGTTGGCTAGTACTCGCATGAAACACTGAGACCACTTTGGATGAAACCCCACAGTTTGCATCACCAAGAGTGGTTCAGCACTGCTGTTGGTTGAGCTGGCCTAGTCTTGAATGATGTAGCTACCAGACTGTGCCTGCAGTAGGTGGTGAGGGAGCAGATAATCGGAAAAATTTCACTCTGTCCATTGCTTTGATCACAGTCCATCTGCGAGCAGTCAGAGGCAGCAATGTGTGTGTGCCATCTTCAATTTGCAACTCATCAACCCTTCAACATCATCTTCCAGACTTGCAACCTCTACCACCTTAGACAAGAGCAACTGATGTATGGAAGTGGTACCGATTGACATTTTCCCTCAAATCCATGTCTCAAGTCAGAACAATAGCGCTACTCCTTCACTGTCGCTAGGTCAAAATCCTGTACACCTTTCCTAGCAGCTTTGTGAGTACCCACCACCAAATGGACTGTAGCAGTTCAGAAAGATGTCTCACCACCACCATCTCAAGGGCAATCGGGGATTTTTAACCAGCAACGCTCACCATCCTGTTAAAGAATAAGAATTGTCACTGCAACCAGGTCCTTCAAACAGTACCTTAACTACTCCTTGAACCACTCTAAGATCATGAGATGCTCTCTAGATACTGTCCTATCTGTGCCTTCAGGTCTGCTTGGATTGAGCTTCTTTGACCTAATCCCAAAAACTAGCCTTAAACCCAGCCATGCTATAATTGCTGAAACCGCACAGAGGTTTTGGACTCATTTCTAACAGGAACCAGATTGGACATGGCCCAGTCTCATTACAGACAGAAACTTCATCAACGCATAGATTAAGGGTCTGACAATTAAATTCAAACTCCGAGGAGAAGAGACCCAATCACACAGAGAGTCCGATCAGAAGCAGCTCAGATTAAAAATGGCCCACTTACCTTTAGATGTCTTCTGCACTGCCGACTCCAGGTTACGGTCCTCCGGCTATGAACCTGTCCAGGAATCTTCAAAACTAGCAGCTCTGAAGATCATTGTAGAACCCTGCTCTAGCGCTGAGTGCCATTTAAATGGCCAGCATACATTTTGACAGCTACTGTGGAGTGGTAAGAGGCTTAGGGTACCAGGAGGATGAGGGCAGTAGGGTGTCATGTAAGCAGATAAATGCTCTCATTGGAATTGGGTTGGGGATTGTTGGACGCGGGAAGTGTGTTAAGACTGGCAGGGGTGTGGTGCGGGTGTAGGGTTGGGCTGGGGACAGACTGAGGAAAGAGAGCTTGCAGACTCAAAGACGGGCTTGTTGACTTGAGGGGTGTTGGTTCCAGCAGAGCAGGTTGAGGGGGTGTTGGTGTGTGGGCTGGCCACGTTGAGGTGTGTGTTGGCTCACTTGGTGGGAGCAGGTGTCTGGTCAGGTGTGTATATGTGTGTGTGTGTGTGTGTGTGTGTGTGTGTGTGTGTGTGTGTGTGTGTGTGTGTGCACGTGTGTGTGTGTGTATGTGTGTGTGTGTGCGTGTGTGTGTGTGAGTGTGCATGTGTGTGTGTGTGTGCATGTGTGTGTGTGTGTGTGCACGTGTGTGTGTGCACGTGTGTGTGTGCACGTGTGTTTGTGTGTGTGCGCGTACATGTGTGTGTGTGCGTGTGTGTGCGTGTGTGTGTGTGCCTGTGCGTGTCTTTCTGAGTAAATATTGAACTGCAAGTGAATTGGAGGCCATTGGACTCTCAAAGGAAGAGGCTGCTCCAGAGACTTTGAGACACAGGGTGGTATCCAATGGAATTTTCAGTTTCCCAGGCAATATCCTTGGAGCCAGCTGCATCAGGAGTCCCTCACAGTCCCGATGTTCAATTCCAGTCTATGTTGCTCTGACAAACAACTGGCCATCAGGGAATCTGATCCACTTGACCAGCCCCTGTTGGCTGTTGTTGAATTTTCACCATCGTAACACTGCTCTGTAAAAATGTGTTTACAATGTTACATGACCAACAGCTTGCGGAATTTCACCCCTTGCTACTGAATCTGTCTCAGCAGTGACTCTTCAAATGCAGTTTTCGCATTTGACTCTATTTCAAGAGGTGATTTTGAATAATGAGGAACTGCTCCTTCATATCCAGTGTTTAGGCACACAACTTCATAACAAGCATGCATACCGATGATAATGAAGCTTCTCCTAAATCAAATGCCTCACCAATCATGCTTCACTCCATATAAACATTGGACTGATAGGTTACCATCTAGTGACCACATCCAATCACAGGCTGAAAGCTGGCATCATTGGCGACATATTTTCCCCGTTGTAATTCTGCTGCTTTCAGATTTTAGACTGCCTGAGTTCCCCTGAGAGAACAAGCCCCAGTCTCCAAGGAACATCTGCTAGATTGATGTTAATGAAGTTCAGAGGCTAATGCACTGGCAAATGTGTGTGACTGACACTTAACCAGCTCCCAGATTCTTCTTTCACTGCACAACGCTGTCACCCATTAGATCTTAGAAAAACTCACGTCAGTCATTAGAACAGAAATAGAAACTGGGGTAGACCATACAACCACTTAAGTATACTCTGCCATTCCAAACAATCATGGCTGACTCTACCTCAACATGATTTTCCAATCTCATTTCCTATATCCTTTGATTCCCTGAGAGACCAAATATTTAACCATTTCAATCTTAAATATATTGATGTAGTATCCCCACCACCCTCTGGAGTAGGGAACTCAAAAGGTTCACAACTCTTATTGAATGGATACATTTGTCCCCAGCTCAGTGCTAAATGATCAACCCCTTATACAGAGATCCCTCAATCCCTGGATCCCTCAATGAAGGCAAACAGCTATTAAACATCTACCCTGTCAAGTGTGTTCAGAATCTTACATTTCTCAACGAGATTTGTTTTGTTTGTTAAAGGGAATGTGGGTATTACTTGCTATGTCATCATTTCTTGTTCCATCCCTAATTGCCCTGGATATGGGGTGATGAGCCACTTCCTTGGACTGCTGCAGTATTTTGATCCTGTAACTGGGAAGAACGTGATGTAGTTCTACATCAGGACGGTGTGTTACTTGGAGGGGAACTTCCAAGAGGTGGTCTTCCATTGATCTGCTGCCCTTGTCCTTCGA
Organism: Rhincodon typus; assembly: GCF_021869965.1. NCBI lineage: Eukaryota > Metazoa > Chordata > Chondrichthyes > Orectolobiformes > Rhincodontidae > Rhincodon > Rhincodon typus. The sequence goes on along the minus strand of NC_063354.1, from coordinate 44,027,981 downwards.
TGTGGTAGAAGTCATGAATTTGGAAGGTGCTGTTGAAGGTTTCAAGAAAGATGGGACAATGTTGTCATGTCAAGAGGTTATTTTGTCCTTTTGTTTTGAGAGGTTGTAAGACAGATGTGCAGAGCTGGCTACTGAAGGCCACTTGAGTAAACAGCTTGGTTTTTTTTAACAGCTTGTATGAATGTGGCCAGCTGCCATAGATCAGAACTTCTGGGTAGCAACAGAAGCTATTGGGGTCTCAACAGAGTTGGAAGCTTCAATGAATGTCTCCTGATTGCTAATCTCTCTCAAATTTCTCTTGATGTTTTATGCTCCTGGATTGGAGAACTGCATGTGAGAATCTGTGTCCAGATTTTCCTTTTTGCCAAGGGGTGTGTTTATAGAATGTTACTATAGTAGAACAGTTAATTAGTAATAGGTGCTGTATCTAATATTCTGTTAAATTTTCCACTAGAGTTGTTATTCTAAATTCCTCTTTCTTTGCTTGTATTTTAACTATAATGTTTAAATAAATTGTGTTTTGCTTAATGTCGAGTAGTTTGACCAGTCACATTGCATCTGGAACACGGCACTTTACATTTGTCTTTAAATGAGAAAAAATTAGGGTCTAGGCTACCTTCTTAAAATATTTTGAGGGGGTCTGGTCTGGTCCATAACATAGTGTAGGCCCAATTTATACAGCCTCTTATCATTTGACAATCCTCTCAACTCAAACCAGTCTAGCGAGACTCTATGCACCATCTCAAACGCAAGAATATTCTCCCTTTAGACAGAGTGACCAAACTATGTACAATACTCAAGATGTGGTCTCACTAAAGTCCTATACAACTGTAGCAAGTCTTGGAGCTGTGATAGCTATGAGTCAGAGGTCAGGGGCTCAAACTTTAGTGCATTAATCCAACCTAACACTTTATTGCAATTTTAAAAAAAGCCACACTGCACTTCCGCAAAGAAGTCTATCTCATGGCCAAATATATCCTGCAACAAAATCTTCAGAGTTAGGTTACCTAGACACTGTAATCTTTCTGTTTGTGGGATCCTGCTGCTGTGCAAATTGACTGGTGTTTTTTTTCCAACATTACATTTGTGATGATGATTCAAAAACACATGCTTGGCTGCGAAGCATTTTTGGACATCCTCAGACTGTGAAAATGATTTGTATAGATGTAAGCTCTTTCTTTTCACACTCTTGAATCCCTAGGTGGGGCTTGTCCTAGTCAGACACCTCCTATCATCACTGTTGTGGTTTATGTGTGAAAAATGGGGTAAATAACAAAAATTGGCCAGAGCCCAGAAAAATAATCACAGTGAGTGTCAGCACAAGACAACAAGGTGTCAACTGAAAAGCCTGGCTAGGCTCACATGCAAAATTTTAAAGATACATTGATGATTGCAATCTCTAATGGTCTTGAGATTCATTGCAATAACTGAGACTGTCACTTAAAAATATTCTGGTTTAATTTGCGAGGGCTTAGAGATCAGTAACCAGGTTTCCTGCAGCCTCAAACAGATCTTTATCAGCATCACAGCAGCTTATAGCCTCCATGTTTCTCCAAGTTACATCTATTTGCCAAAGGCTCATTGTTGAGATATTAAACAGTAGCAATTTTTGTATTCATTCATGGCACATGGGTATCGCTGCCTGGGCCAGCATTTATTACCCGTCTCTAGTTGCCCCTTGAGAAGGTGGGAGTGAGCTGCCTTCTAGAACTGCTGCAGTTCACATGCTGTAAGTAGACCCACAATGCCCTTAGGTAGGGAATTCCAGGGTTTTGGACCCAATAACGATGTGGGAATGCTGATATATTTCCAAATCAAGACAGTGAGTGGCTTGGAGGGAAACTTGCAGAGGGTGGAGTTCCCATGTATCTGCTGTCCTTGCCCTTCTACATGGAAGTAGTCGTGGGTTTGGAAGGTGCTGTCTGAGGACCTTTGGTGAATTTCTGCAGTGCATCTTGTAGATAGTATACACTGCTGCTACTGAGTGTCGGTGGTGGAGGGAGTGGATGCTTGTGGATGTAGTGCCAATCAAGCGGGCTGCTTTGTCCTGGATAGTGTCGAGCTTCTTGAGTGTTGTTGGGGCTGCACTCATCCAGGCAAGTGGGGAGTATTCCATCACACTGCTGACTTTTAGATTTTTAAAGATTTTATTCAGATTTACTTATTTATTTATTTGTCACTTGTACTGAGTATAGGAATATGTAAGTACAGCGAAAAGTGCACAAAGTCGACATTCACTGGTGCCCATTTGATACAAAAACCAGAATTAAGTGAATTAACAGAGCTAAAGGAAAGTATAAAAGAAAAGTCCAGATTCTCAGAGACCCATGTCCATCTCCACAATGGTACAGGTGCCACTCCACTCGCTAGGCAGCCATCGTCGCCTCACCATCCCACTCTCACCGCCCACTGCCCCCTCACCGCCCACTGCCCCCTCACCGTCCCCACTCTCACCGCCCACTGCTCCCTCACCGGCCCCACTCTCACTTCCCACTGCCCCCTCACCACCCACTACCCACTCACCAGCCTCACTCTCACTACCCACTGCCCCCTCACCATCCCCGCTCTAATCACCCACTGTCCCTTCACCGGCCCCGCTCTCACCGCCCACTGCCCCCTCACTGTCCCCGTTCTAACCACCCACTGCCCCCTCACCGTCCCCGCTCTAACCAACCACTGCCCCTCACCGTCCCCGGTCTCACTGCCCACTGCCCCCTCACCGTCCCAGCTCTCACCACCCACTGCCCACTCACTGACAAGGAGATAATAGGAACTGCCAATTCTGGAGTCAGAGATAACAAGGTGTGGAGCTGGATGAACACAGCAGGCCAAGCAGCATCAGAGGAGCAGGAAAGCTGACGTTTTGGGTCAGGGCCCTTCTTCAGAAATGGGGGAATTCAATTATTTATCAAATCTTTGAGAGTACATTTTCACGTTGATGTTATTTTTGATGGCAGGTATTATTATTTCTCGTATTGTCGTTTGGAAAACAGTAGTAAAAGGATCTTTCAGCTTGTTAACTGTCTAACAGACCATGATGTGGTTTCCCTTATTGTCGGGACAGTGATCGTTCTGGCTGCGTTTTACAGGGGTCTCACATCCCACTGGATGAGGGAAGCTGTTTATACACACAGCAACAAATACTTGGGAGAGAAGAGCAGGCTGGAATTTGTTCATGCATTATGAATGGTCATTGACCTGAAGCAATAACTCTGTCTCTTTCTTCACAGAAACTGCTTGACTGGTTGGGAATTTCCAGCATTTTCTGTTATTGTACACAATTAAGGAATTCAGTTGGTCAATGCACAGAATAGTAGCTGCCCAAAGGTGAGTTATAGGTTGGAATCTGCTGGAGGTATTCAGGTTGTTTATATATAGAATAATAGATATCTGGGAGTCAGAAAGCTGCTGGAGTTTTAAAAGAGGTATTCCACTGTTTTCATACACAGAATAACAGATACCTGAGATTGGTTTACACACTGAACATAGAACATAGAACATAGAACATTACAGCGCAGTACAGGCCCTTCGGCCCTCGATGTTGCGCCGACCTGTGAAACCAATCTGAAGCCCATCTAACCTAAACTATTCCATTATCATCCATATGTTTATCCAATGACCATTTAAATGCCCTTAAAGTGGGCGAGTCTACTATTTTTGCAGGCAGGGCATTCCACGCCCTTACTACTCTCTGAGTAAAGAACCTACCTCTGACATCTGTCCTATATCTATCACCCCTCAATTTAAAGCTATGTCCCCTCGTGCTAGCCATCACCATCCGAGGAAAAAGGCTCCCACTGTCCACCCTATCTAATCCTCTGATCATCTGAAATCTATTCTAAGGGTTTAGGTGTTTACATGGATAGTGGTCGTAAGCTATAGGCGACAATTTGATTGAGGGGGGTCTGTGCAACTTATGTATAGAATAACATATAACCCTGGCAAGTTAACGCTCCTGGACCTAGAATATCTAACAGTGAAGTGTTGTCCCTACTACTTGCAGTGTAGGTTCACCTCCGCTATCCTGACATCTGTCTACATCCCCACCCCATGGGGAAGTGCAGACTGCACTTGATGAAGTATACAATGCTACTAACAGTCTTAAGACAGAAAAACCCAAAGCCTTGTTTATCATAGCCAGTGACTTCAACCAGGCCAACCTCGAGAACGTGCTACTGAAATACCATCAACATGTCTCCTCTCCCACAGGAGCTCTGAACATCCTCGACTGCTGCTATACAACTATCAAAGACACCTACCGCTCCATCCCCAACCGCATTTTGGAAAATCAGATCACAACTTCTAAGCTTACAGCAGAAATTGAAACGTGAGGGCCTAGTACGGAAAGTAGTGCAGTGTTAGTCTGAGGCAATAGAAGGGCTTCTATGGGACTGCTCAGAGTCAGTGAACTGGCCCATATTCAAGAACTCAGCAGACAACCTAAACAAGTAGGTCACCACCATCACAGAACTCATCAGTAAGTGTGTAGATAACCGCGTGCCAAAGAAGTTAATCTGAAAGTTGCCCAACCGGAAACCATGGATGATCCAGGAGATCCAATCCCTGCTCAAGTCTAGGTCTGAGGCTTTCAAGTTGGATGACCCTGACCCATACAGGAAATCCTTCATAAGGCTATCGGAAATGCCAAAGTAAGCTTGAGACCCAGACTAATCACACGGGCACCCACTGTTTGTGGCAAGGCTTACATGACATAGCAAACTACAAGGCAAACTCAATTCATTGCCTACTCTAAGCTCACTTTGAACGGAAGGCCAGTGAAACAATGTCACCTATCCCAGCAGCCTCGGATACACCTGTACCCACGGTCACTGTTGCAGACGTTAGATTGACCTTCTTGAGAGCGAACTTAAGGAAAGAGACTGGCCTGAATGGAGTCCCCGGCCGTGCGCTGAGATCCTGTATGAACCAGCTGGTGGGAGTATTTGCAGACACCTTTAACCTGTCCTCACCACAGCCTGAAGTCCCCATCTGCTTCGAGAAGACCACCATCATCCTGGTGCCAAAGAAAAATCATGCAGCGTGCCTCAACAACTAATTCCCCTCTGGTCCTGACCTCCATCATTATGAAGTGCTTCGAGAGGTTAGTCGTGGCTCATATCAGCTCCAGCCTCCCAGGCTGCCCTTGATCCTTTGCAGTTTGCCTACTGGCGCAACAGATTCATGGCAGACTCATCTCCCTGGTTCTACACTCATTCCTGGAACATCTGGATAATAAGGATACCTACCTCAGGCTCTTCTTTATTGACTACAGTTTCGCCTTCAGCACCATAATTCCAAACAATCTCATCTCAGACTCTGAGACCTAGGTTTTGGCTCCTCCTGCCGTAGATTCCTGACCCATAGGCCGCAATCAGTAAGGACAGGCGATAACACCTCCTCCACTGTAATCCGTAACACCGGTGTCCTGCAAGGCTGCGAACTCAGCCCCCTACTATACTCCTTATACACTCATGCCCCAACTTCATTGACAAGTTTGCTGACGATGCCACCATTGTAGGTCCGATCTCAAATAATGACATTGAGTGTTTAGTAGCATGGTGTAAAGACAACAATCTCTCCATCAATGTCAGCAAAATGAAGGAGCTGGTTATTGACTTCAGGAAGTGGGGTGGAGGGCATGGCCCTGTCTGTATCAATGGCTGAGGTGGTGATGATCAACAGTGTCAAGCTCCTGGGAATGATGATCACTAACAATCTGTCCTGGACCACCCATGTTGACGCGACAGTCAAGAAAGCACAACAACGCTCTACTTCCTCAGGAGGCTAAGGGAATTCAGCTTGTCCACAAGGACAATTTTTATAGATGTACCATCGAAAGCATCCTGTCTGGATGCATCACAGTGTGGTTTGGTAACTGCTGTGCCCAAGACCACATGAAACTACAAAGAGTTGTGAACATAGCCCAGTCTATCACACAAACCAGGCTTCCTTCCACTGATTCCATCTATACTTCTTGTTACCTCGGGAAAGCAGCCAACATAATCAAAGACCCCTCCCACTCTGTTATACTCTCTTCCACCCTCTTCCATTGGGTAAAAGGTATAAAAGTTTGTATACATGTAAGAACAGATTCAAGAACAGCTTCTTCCCTGCTGTTATCAGACTTTTGAACAGATCTCTCAAATGTTAATGTTGATCTCTACACCTTCTCTGCAGCTGTAACACTGTATTCTGCATTTGTTCTGCTACCCTGATGCACCTTTTATGGTATGATCTGCTTCTTTAGCATGCAGAACAATAATTTTCACTGTATCTCAGTACATGTGACAACAATAAATCAAATCAAGTCAAATGTACTTGAGAGTGGAGACTAGAATCTAATTGAGGAATTCAGGTGTTTTTTTAAAATATATATATTTGGAATATTAAATAACTAGAAGTGAGTTAAATGCAACGTTTGTTGCTATGCAATTATTTAAATAAGTAATAATAATTTTGTCCATGTGAGTTACAAGACAGACTCTCTTCTAGTACATTTAGGAGCCGGATAACTTCATGAAGAATGAAAATTACACAGCGTGTCAAATGTGGCAGCTCTCCTCCAGCTTTCTTCAAGCATTGTGCAGAAATTGGTGTGCAACTCAGAGCAGATAACTGGCTCCATTTACCAAGCAAAACGCTTCTGCAACCATGTAGACATTGGCACGTGGTTAATTCATCAGTGAACAGACAGGTTGGGTTGCAGTCTGTAACAGAGCCACTTTCACCTTGTCTGTTGCACTGAGATAATGAAGTTTGGAACTGACGCTGCTAAGTTTGCCTACTTGTCAATGATGCTGGATCCCAGGGTGACACTGGCCTGTATAGAACCTTTGATCCCAGCTCCCAGACCCCATTCTTTGCTGAACCAGTTAATTCTACCAGTACCATGGCAAAGGTGCCATAATCACCACGCTGGAGAAGGAAGTTGTGGGTAGGATCTTTGGCTGTTTACAGAGTCACAGAGCTATACAGCTGAACAGATCCATCGGTCCAACTTACCCATGCTGACTAGATATCCTAAATTAATCCAGCCCCATTTGCCAGCATTTGGCCCATATCCCTCTAAACCCTTCCTAGATGCCTTTTAAATGCTGTATTTGTACCAGCCTCCATCACTTCCTCTGGCAACTCATTCCATACACGCACCACCCGCTGTGTGAAGAAGTTGCCCCTTAGGTCCCTTTTAAATCCTACCCCTCTCATCTTAAACCCATGCCCTCTAGTTTTGGACTCCCCTACCCTGGGGAAAAGACCTTGGCTATTCACCTATCTATACCTCTCATGATTTTATAAACTTTTATAAAGTCACTCCTCAGCCTCCGACACTCCGGGGAAAATAGTCCCAGCCTATTCAGCCTCTCCCTGTAGCTCAAACCCTCCAACCCTGGCAACATCCTTGTCAATTTTTTCTGCACCCTTTCAAATTTTACAACATCCTTCTTATGCAGGGAGATTAGAATTGCATGCACATTCCAATAGTGGCTTCACCAAAATCCTGTACAGCTAAGACGTGACTTCCCAACTCCCATACTCAATACTTTTTTTTCTTTATTCATTCACAGGATGGTCAGGCAGCATTTATTGCCCATCCCTAATTGCCCAGAGGGCAGTTAAGAGTCAACCACATTGCTGTGGGTTTGGAGTCACATGTAGGCCAGACCAGGTAAGGATGGCAGTTTCCTTCCCTAAAGGGCATTAGTGAACCAATTGGGTTTTTCCTGACATCACCTCCCCATTGCTCTAGCCTCTAAAGGCAAGCATACCAAACACATGATCATAGGTTGGAACCATTTCCAGGTTTCACAATAAGAATGTTTGTGCTGTCTTACTGATTATAATCAAAGTGTTTTTGCATGGGAACGGGTGTTTTTGCATGGGAACGGATGTTTTATCTTCCCTCTCAAAGCGTATTCCAATTAAATGAACTAACAGCAAGCTTTTGAGAGTTTGAATTTAGAGATTATTTACTCTCAGACACTGATGCCAAATTAACACAATCTCACATACTCATTCTCTCTCGCTGTCACACGCACACCCATTCATACAATTTGATGAATGTAGTGCACCTATGCAGATACAGTTAATTCAGTCTGATTTACAGTCTCTGGCCTCCTATGTCACAGGCCTATGATTTCTTGAATGAACTTGATACTTTAAAGTTGATGTGAGGACTTTGTGCAATGAAAGGTTTATGGCACATTGTGAGGTTTCTGGTAGTAAAATATCTAATAGGTTGGCTGAACTCTGAAATTGGAACAGATTAAGTGCTTTGGCCGACAGTGAGTCTCCAAGTCTGACTCACAGACGGAATGATGGTTCTGATGGATCTGTCTGAATCGGCCTTTTAGCTAACATTTTAAACAGACAATGAAAACATTGCCCTCTCACTATGGTGACAAAGGAGCAGTGCTCAGAAAGCTTGTGTTTTCAAATAAACCTGTTGGACTATAACCTGGTGTCATGTGATTTCTGACTTTGTCCCACCCCAGTCCAACTCCAGCAACTCCACATCATAATTTGGAAGGAGGAGGTCATTTTGATAAGTGGGTTGTTGGTAGTGAGTGCAGGTTACAGGGTTGGGGTGTGTGAAAGGTATTGAAGTGTTTGATCAGCCATGAAATTATTGGATGATGGGGAAGGCTTGACAGGGCCAACTGTCTACTCCTGTTCCAACATCTCCATGTCTGACACAAAGTGAGATTCAATCTTCCCTCCTTAGAATTTGAATGAGCTTTATTGTCACATGAGTACAATGAAAAATTTACAAGTTACCACTTACAGTGCCATCTTTGGTACAAAGGTGCCTAGGTACAGATTCTTGAGTACATTTTAGTCAGTATGAAACATGGAGATCGGCAGTCCATTGTCTTTTTGTGTTGGCCCATCATTAAACAAGGAACATTTCAGTCCCACAAATGACTGGTGAGGTAGACTCACCTATGTCCATCACTAATTAAGTATTTGCTGGAGCATTGCACGTTGTCTGTAACCTGAATGCCAAACTCTCATGGTTTGTGAAACACTCTTCTTAAACGGCTTGGTCCCAATTTTAAAAAGTTTTGATTAACATCACAAGTCAGTATTGGGCACGGCACCACATCCTTACCCCTCATTCCCTGGCACTGTGCCATCACCATGATCTTTTTGAGAGTGGGAGGGTTACTGAGACTTTGCGCCCAATGAGGAGGGCTTACAGCCGTGGTAAGAAGGCAGTCCCACTGACAGAGCGGGGAAGGTGGGGCCGCTGTAGGAGAGACTGTGAGAGCACTCCCACCCTCTGAAAAAGCTTTCACTTTTCTAAAGTAAACTATGTTCACAGAGATCAGGCCATTTTCGGGAATCCCCATCACTGGGCCCTCTTTGGCTGCAGTGTAGTTAGCTGCTTCCTAAGCCTTCACTGGGAAGAGAGACCGTGCAGGGCCTTTGGTCAGCTGTCTGCAAACCCCTCAAGGCGTCTGCTGGTCTTTTGCCTCAGCAGGGGATACTTCCCCAAATCTGCCCTGAATTGCGAACTCAATGATGCAGATTGGCTATTTTTACCATTTCCATCCTGTTGTCCTAGAACTCTCCCTTTTCACCTTCTTCTGAGTTTCTTCCATGGGATTAGGCAGGTTCTATCCTTCAGTATGGATCTGATGAGGTCTGCTAGAACTTCAGGGATCCTGCTGAACCCTTAGCATGACTGTGATAGACCTTGTTACGAGTTAAATGCCAAAGGTGAATGGCAAGCGTCAGGGTGGGAGTTTCAAGACTAGGGGGCATATTTTTAAAGTGAGAGGAGAAAGATTTTAAAAAAGATATGACAGTGGTTCGCGTGTGTAATGAACTTCCAGAGGAGGTGGTGGGTGTGGGTACAGTTACAACGTTTAAAAGACATTTGGATAAATGCATGAATAAGGAATGTTTGGAGGGATATGGGCAAAGTGCAGGCAGGTAGGACTAGTTTAGTTTGGGATTATGATTGGCATGGACTGGTTGGACTGTTTCCATGGTGTATGACACTAATTCATTTATGGGACGGGGCATCCTGACCAGTCCAATATTTATTGTCCATCCCTATTGTTCTTGAGTGGATGGTGGTGAGCTGTCTTCATGAATACAGCTTGCATGGCTATTTCAGAGTCAACTCCATCCGTGTAGGTCTGGAATTACAGAAGTCACATGGTAAGGACAGTTGATTTCCTTCCTGTAGGACATTAGTGAATCGGATGGATTAATACAACACTCTTGCAGTTTCAAGGTCACAATTACAATTTAAGCTCTTCAGCTGCAGCAGTGGAATTTGAAAATGTATCTGGATCACTGGCCATTGGATTATGAGTGCAGTAACATAGACTCTAAGCTCCTGCACAGGGCAGTATCTTTCCTGTCTGACTTTAAACTGAGATCCTGACTGCTCCTACAGGTGTGTACTGCACTATTTTGTTTATACCTCTCTCGCTCTTGCCTTTCTCTTTGTTGGCCCTGATATTGCACGCTCACGTTTTAGGATGCTCAGTAGCGTAACATTTCAGTGCAAAGAAAGATTGCAAGGAGAATTGGTGAAAAGGAGCTGGGGCGTTCTCATTGGTCACTTGGTTAATACATATCCCTCAACAACTAACGAAAACAGATTAGCCCAGGTTTCTGTGCAGTGGTCATTAAAGTGCCACTTAAGTCTTTTTAAACGCCAACAGCCCTCTAGAAATTTGCCCACCTTTGGTGAATTCGGCACTGAATATAGATCCGTAGTTTTAAATGAGGGATCAACACAGCTAACCCAATCTTGATCTTGAGATAACACAGTGTGGAGCTGGAGGAACACAGCAGGTCAGGCAGCATCAGAGGATCAGGAGAGTCGACGGTACGGGTCGAGACTCTTCTTCACATCACCAAACTGAAAATAAACCACAAACTCCAAGAGGCAAAACAGAAACTTACACTTGAGGAACAATGAACTAAATCAGAATATCATTACCCAGTTTGATAATGGACTCCAGCCCCCGTGGCTTCCAGTGGCCTCGATAGGCCTTGACCATGCTAGTGAGCACCGTGGGCTCCTTCTCCAGTGATACCCGAGTGCGATGTAACTGTGAAAGAGGGGCAGACAGTCAGGGACAACGAGCCCCTCTTCGGCCCGCTCCCTGGACCTGTTAATGGCCATCACGGCCAGGCCCAGGAGCAAAGCCACAAGAGGGCCAGTAGACTTGTCCACCCCTCCCCCTGATAACTCTATTCCCATCCCTATGGGCACCCAATCATTCCACTTGCCATCCTAGCCCTTCACCCACCTGTCAATCTAAACTCCTACCCACAAAGACCCTATATATGTCACTGACCTGCTACCCTAAGCCCTCATGTACCTTACATGCTTACCTTCTGTCAGTAGCTGTCAAAGTGGCTTCGATACCTTTAAACCACAGACAATGATAGCAATTGTCATAAGAAGGGGTGAGGTTTCTGCTGTGATTCACTCCGTTGCTGGTTTTTCTGAAAGTTTCTTTGGCAGTTCGTCTGAAAAAATCCTGGAAAGGTGAGTAAGAAGCTTATCGTTTGATTTGGTTCCAGGAGATTCGGGTCAAAATCTGGTGTTGTGTTATGTACATGGTCTGTGAGACCTTTTTATGTACAAATAAACTGTCATGTTTCCTATGACATAGTGCCACACTTCTAAATAACATTAAAGTGTTTTGAGATGTCCTAAGTCAGGAAAGGTGCTATAACAATGCAAGTCTTTCTGTTTTATTGTCAAACAATTACTGTTGATGCTCACACGTGAGCAACTGAACCAACTGTTTGTCTTTTTATCCTATCTCCTTACCCAATAGATTCAAAATGTAAGTGGGTGCTGGTGGGTGAATTAGACTATTGGAGAGAGGGAAATATAGAATAGTTGGGTTAATAGAAAGATCAAGAAAATGACAGCTAAAAAATGACAAAGCAAAAATGAATAAAATTGATTTAGATTTCTAACAACAATATATGACAAGCAGGAGTCAAACACAACAGTTTAAATTGTTCAACTGAACTGGAACAATTATTTAGCATTGCATTAACAATGGTCAGTCATTAAAAGGGGTTATGTATCTAGCTTGAATATTAATTTGAGTTCTTAAAAAATAACGGGAGGTAGTAACCTGGCCTTTTGTGTGAAGCAAAACAGAAAGTGATTATAAATTGATCAGAAAGTAATGCCAATTCACAATTCCTAGCGAATCTCAACCTTGCCTGAGCTCGCTAGCTAACTCGTGCAGTAATAAACCGTTAATATTCCACCAACATTTAGGTAATTATATTTATATATGAATTGCAGAAAGTGTGTATTTCTTGCACCCAGCAGACACTACTTCCTGCAGCTTACCATTCTGTATCAGTGGTTTCCATTGTGTGCCAGCCCCTGTTGTTAAAATCTCGCCTCTTATTCAGGAAGTTCCGGGTTCAAGTTTTACATCCAAGACTTTAATACAAGAATCAAGGCTGACATTTCAGTGAAGCACAGTCTTTTGACAGGGTTGGAAAATATCCCATTACACCATTTCAAAAAAAACACAGGGAAATTGTGCCCTGGCCAATATTTATTCCTCAGTTAACAGCACAAGAACTGGAACTTCTATAAAACACTGGTTAGGCCAAAACTGCAATATACTGTCTGCATTTCTGGTCACCTCATAACAGGTGCATAACAACAAAAGAAATAGCAGCAGGAGTAGGCCATTTGGCCCTTCGAACCTGCTCCACCATTCAATATGATCATGGCTGACCTTTTTGAGACTCAGCTCCACTTACCCGCCCACTCACCATAACCCTTAATTCCTTTACTATTCAAAAATCTATCTGTCTTTGCCTTAAAAGCATTCAACAAGGTAGACTCAACTGCTTCACTGGACGGAGAATTCCACAGATTCACAACCCTTTGGATGAAGAAGTTCCTCCTCAACTCAGTCCTAAATCTGCTCCCCCTTATTCTGAGGCTGTGCCCCTTTGGTGGGTTAGCCATGGGAAATGCAGGGTTACAGGGATAGGGAAAGGAGGGTGGGATGGTCTTCAGAGGATCGGTGTAGACCCGATGGGGCGAATGGCCTGCTTCCACACTGTAGGGATTTGATGATAGGTTTCTTTTCACCTTCTAGTGGAAAAACTAGAACTTGGAAGGATGTGATTGGACGGGAGAGGTGGAGAGGAGATTCACCAGGATGATGCTTGGGCTGGAGCTCTGAGGAAAGATTAGATAGGCTGGAGATGTTGTTCTTAGAGCAACAAAGCTTGAGAGGGGTCCTGTTAAAGGTGTTTAAGATTATGGAAGGCATACATACGATGGATAGGAAGGGACTTTTTACTTGAATAGAGGGCTGAATGACCAGACGCTGTAGATTTAAGGTAAGAGATAGAAAGCTAAAAGAAGTGTTGAGGAGACACTTTTCACACAGAGGGTGGAGGGAACTCACTGCCTGAAAGAGTCATTCATAACATGCAAGCAATATTCAGATATTCACGAGTCAATAAATGTGGAGCTGGAAAAGCACAGCAGGTCAGACAGCATCCCAAGGAGCAGGGAAGACAATGTTTTGGGCTGAAATCCTTCTTCAGAACCGATAGACATTCATGTGTTACCATAGCCATCTGGGTGAAAAGCTAGAAAATGCAACTGGACCAGTCAGATCTTTATTGTTCAGCACTGGATTACATCGTGGTGTCATGAGCCATTGTCCCAGTGGGTGTTCCCTGTTCTCCAATAACCAGCCTTGGAAGGCCACCCAGGCCCTCAAACTCACCAGGTACATGGGAGTGCTCCAGGATGTAGGAGTTGTGATAGTTGCCAGGGTAACGGGTACACACCTCCAGGAAGTGGTTATGGTGACCACAGCTCACCTCAACATGAATCAAATGGATCCCTTCCTGTCGATGAGTGGGTGTCTCAGTGCCACATGTGTGCGGTTAATGGCACCCTCCAACACGGGGAACCCAGCTTTGTTTCCAAATCTAAATTTCAAACATCGTTGTCAAGATGGTCGCGCAATAGGGCTATTGAACCTGAGGCAGGCCCCCCGTCTGTCCATTTTTTTCTTCTTTCTCTTTTCTCGTTTTTTTTTCCTCCTTTTTACTTAACCCTTGTGAAGAGCTCGGTCGTGGCGATGGTATTGGCAGCAGCCAAGTAAACCCAGCACGGGCTCGTGGCAGAGACATCGGGCGTGAGTTTGGTTTCTCGTTAGCGCCTGGATCCAACGCGGATTCATGGAGGTGGCAGCGGAGGCGAGTTAGGGCCCAGTGCAACACCTGGCAGCATCAATGGCAGCTGCATTGGCAAAGTGGGCCCAGAGTAAACAAACAGCGCGGAGGCAAGATGCCTCCAGAGATTGGTGATTTTTGTTCCAGCAGAACGGTGAGGGGAATTGTGGCTGGCCGCTCGTGGCTGAACACTTCGCAACAAGCACTTAAAGCTGAGCTTTATTTCTTTATTTTTCTGCCTTTTGTGTTTTCTGTGCAGCGGCGTCGCTACACAGCACTTTTCACTGTATTTTGTAACCAAATCCACATGACAATAAATAAATCAAATCAAATCAAATCCCACTGCCCAGGCTGTGACTCTGGCCTCTCACTGGGGAGCAGAATAAACTGGTGTGGCCCTGAACAGATGGTAACAATCACTGCCTTGGGGCACGATGGTGGGTACACAACGAGAGGTTCCACAGGTCACCCATTGCACCCTGAATTGAGCCAATCAGATGGATGTTCTAGGAAGCAGTGAACTTCATGGCTAGGGGGAGGGGCTGTCCTCCCACTCCTGCCGTTCTCATAAAAGGGAGGCAATAGCCTAGTGGTATTATCACTGGACTATTAATCCAGAGACCCAGATAATGTTCTGGGGACCTGGGTTCGAATCCCGCCAGGGCAGATGGTGGAATTTGAATTCAACAAATATCTGGAATTAAGAATCTAATGATGACCATGAATCCATTGCCGATTGTTGGAAAAACTCATCTGGTTCATTAATGCCCTTTAGGGAAGGAAACTGCCATCCTTACCTGGTCTGGCCTACATGTGACTCCAGACCCACAGCAATGTGGTTGACTCTTAACTGCCCTCTGGACAATTAGGGATGGCCAATAAATGTTGGTCTAGCCAGAGATGGCCTCATCCTGTGAATGAATAAAGAATGTCCCACTCCAATGTCCAACACAGTCCATCCCAGTGTCCCCGGAGATACAGAACATGCATTGGCAATGGCTTCACTCATCCCTGAATAATTGAGTCGAGGTCAGAAAGCTCTTGACTTTCTCTGTGCATCCTGAGAGTCACTGCAGCAGCAGCTTTGTGCTGATCTGTTACTCTGCCCCAAGCTTTCTTTTGGACTTGTTCCCGCTATATCCATCTTCCCCTTCTTAGGGAGGCAGCTACAGCGACCAACAGCAGTGAGGTCCATAACTCCAGGTGGGAACAGAAGGAGGAAAGAGTTTCTTAGACTCAGAACAAGTATCGGTTGCACAGCCTGCAGCTAATGGTTGAACACACTCCAACATACAGTGAAGAGCACTGCACCCAGATATAACACTTTCTCATCATCCAGCCACATTCAGGCTGAGCATGTGCAGCAGTTTGATGAAGGTGTTGTCCTGGTTGAGTGACCACCCAATGTCATTGCAGCACTCTGATACATCAAAATCTCAACTTGTCACTGTATTCAGTCCAGACCATCGCAACATGTATGTGAAAGGTGAGGCAATGATGATGGGACAGCTGGATTTGTATGAAGAGTGGTTCCCCTTCAGCCAGCATTGGCCTTTTGTAATGTCATTGCTGCTCACCTCCTCCTTCCATCGATTTGCAATCACCAAGTACGTGTAGAAAATTGACCAGCATCTGAGCTGTAAGCCCCGTCCCTCTGCCTGCACAGCCAATGGGTGATGGAATGATTGAAGAGTTAATGTAGTTGGGGCTTTGTCAACAGCTGCTTCATCTATTTGTTGCCACAACGTTGTATATCCAGCAAACGTGAATCTGCTGATTTTGCTGAACAAACTGTCTCTACCTTCGCCCGCCCTGGAATGGTGTTCCAGCCATTTCCCAGCAGCATTTTGTTTCCAGAAAGTGATGATGGCTCGTGGTGGGCAGCATTAGCACTGGGTCCCACCTGGTCCCGCCAGGTACTGCCCTGCCCCAACCTCGGTGTCTCCTATTACCTCACATGACCCCCGGCATCCCATTTCAATCCATCAGCCCATGTGGAGAGCCACCACACTGAACCTGGTCTACAGCTGTCCTCCCTGCCCACTGTACCCTGGTGATACACCTTGATGATGCCTACCTGCACCTATGTGTGCCCCCTGCAGAGACAATGATGGTGATCGCAGCCACTAAACCCACCCAATAGCTGGTCTGTGCCTTCCAATACTTCTTCATGTACCCCAAATTCATTTCAAGTTTCCTCCATTACCAACCTTATCCCCATCTCAACAAATGCCTTTTCTTCAATTGCCATGGATTTACAGGGTTGAAAGGACTTCAAAATAGACTGGATAAATAAATTGAAGACTAGAGCATGGGAGGATAAGGTTCTGGAGTGTGTGAGGAATGGATTTCAACAGTATGTTGAGGAGCCAACTGAAACATAGACTATTTTGGATCAAGTATAACATCATGAAAAAGGGATACGAAACAAACTTGTTGTGAGCAAACCTTTAGGAATGAGTGACCATAATACGATAAAAATTGATCATGTTTGAAAATGAGGTAGCTCATTCTGAAGCAGTGGTGTTAAATTTGAATGAGGTACATTGTGAAGGCATTTAGCACAAATTAGCTTAGGTGGATTGGGAAAAGCTTCACTGTACAAAGGCAATGGATAATCTTTAAAGAACTACAGGATGACTTACATATTCCTGAAAGGTACAAAAACTGAAGAAAAAATTCGGTCAACCGAGGCTGACAAAGGAAGTTCAGGATTGTATAGGCTAAAAGCAAAGTTTCCTTAAATTACCGTTATAGCAGTAATTCTGAGGATTGAGACATTTATAGAATACAACAAAGGAAGCTGATTAGGAATGGCAGAATAGAACATAAATGCAGTCTAGCAAAGAACATAAAACTGTAAAAAGTTTCTACAGGAATGTAAAAAGGAAACATTTGGCTAAAACAAATGTGGGTCCACTCAAGACAGTCAGGCAAATTTATAAAGGGGAACAGAGATGGCAGAGAGGCGTAATTTATGCCTGTTATCACTGAGGAGGATATAAGAAATTCCCCAGAATTAGAGATCCAAGTAACTAGGGAGAGTGAGGATTGAAGGAAATTCCTGTTACTAAGAGGATTGTACTGGAGAAATTAAGGAAGCTCAAAATATTGACTCCTGCGTGTTGGAAGGTAGCAAATGTCACACCCATCCCCCCCTCACCCCATTTAAGAAAGGAGCAAGAGACAAAATAATGGCATTTAGGTCACTTAGCCTTCCTTCAATAGTAGGGAAAGTGCTAGAGTCTATAATAAATGGTGAGATGAACAGACACTGAGTTGATAATAATCTGACTGGGCTTTGTCATATTTACTTATGAGTGGGAAATCATGCTTGACAAAGGGGTGGCATTGTGGCGCAGTGGTTAGCATTGTTGCCTCATGGTGCCAGGAACCCAGGTTTGAATCTAGCCTCAAGTGACTGTATAGAGTCTGCACATTCTTCCTGTGTCTGTGTCTGTGTATGTTTACTTAGGGTGCTCTGGTGTCCTCCCACAGTCCAAAGATGAGCAGGTTAGGTGAATTGACCATGCTAAATTGTCCAGGGATGTGCAGGCTAGGTATGGTAAATGCAGGGGTAATGGAGGAGGAGGTAGGTCTGGGTGGGGTGCCCTTCAGAGAATTCATGTGTCATCATTGGGCCAAATGATCTGCTCCCACACTGTAGGGATTCTATGATAATTAGTTGGAGCTTTTTGAAAATGCGATCTCGCAAGGTTGACAAAGGAGAGCCAATGGACATTGTCTACTTAGATTTTCAGAAGGCTTTTGACAATGTCCCATATAAGGAAGGTGGCTAGAAAGATTAATGCATGTGAAATAGGAGATAATGTACTTGCATGGATTAATGATTGGCTAACAGACAGAGAACAGATTGGGAATAAATCAGCTGTTCTCACATTAGTAGCCTGTGACTAGTGGGGAACCACAAGGATCAGTACCTGGGCCCCAACTATTCATAATGTAAGTCAATGATTCAGAGGTGGAGATCAAATTTCCAAATGAGCTGATGATACAAAGTTTAAGTGGAAATGTTTGTTGTGAGGAAGGTGTAAAGTGGCTTCAGGGAGATTTATACAGGCTCTGTGATTGGGCAAGAACATGGAAGATTGAATATGATGTGGAACATTATGAGGTTATCCATTTTGATAGGAGAAGCATATGTGCAGAGTATTTCTTATATGGTAAGAGGCTAGAAATGTAAATGTACAAAAGGACCTTTGTGTCCTTTTCAATAAGTAACTGAAGATTGATATGCAGATGCAGCAAGTTATTATGAAGGCTAATGGATGTTAAACTTTACTGCAAGAAGATTCGAGGTCTAGTGAAGTCTTTCTTCAGTTGGATAAGGGCTTTCTCAGACCCAGCCTAGAATACTGTGTGCAGTTTGGATCTCCTTATCTCAGGAAATTTGTTACTGCTGTAGAGGAGATTCAACAGACTTGTTCCCAGGATGGTTGGACTTCCAATGAAAGGGAATCGGGCAAACTGGGTCTGTATTCTCTAGAGTTTTGAATAATGAGAGGTGATCTCAAAGAAATCTGGGCAGATGGGGAGACACTTAGGAACAGGAGTAGGCTGTGTTAGCTGGATGTCTGCTTTGTGATGCAAATTGATGGCAATTGGGCAGATTCAATCCTTAACATTTTCTGAGTCTTTGTACCTTTAAGGAATGTCTAATTGCTGTAGGTCATCTCATAGTTCTTCAAAGATTATCCATTGCCCACGTAGGGTCAAGCTTTTTACGGTATTTTTCTCAACTCAACACAGATAATTTGTGCAAAATGCTTTTATAATTTACTTCATTCAAATTTAACACCTTTGCTGCAGAAGGAACTAACTCAGTGAAGGTTCTGCCTTCTCAAATTCACCTGAGGTTTGGTGACCCTCAGATTAAACTCACCATTAGTTGTCTTTCTCCAGTAGAGTCATAGAGTCATAGAGATATACAACATGAAAACAGACCCTTCGGTCCAACTTGTCCGTGCCGACCAGATATCCTAAATTAATCTAGTCCCACTTGCCAGCATTTGGCACATATCCCTCTAAACCCTTCCTATTCATATACCCATCCAAATGCCTTTTAAATGTTGTAATTTTACAATCCTCCACCACCTTCTCTGGCAGCTTATTCCATACGCGCACCACTCTCTGTATGAAATTGCCCTTCAGGTCCCTTTTAAACCCTTCTCCTCTCACCTTAAACCTATGCCGTCTCGTTTTGTGCTCCCTCACCCTGGGGAAAAGCCCTTGGCTATTTACTCTATCCAAGCCCCTCATGATTTTATAAACCTCTGTAAGGTCACCCCTCAGCCTCTGATGCACCAGGGAAATTAGCCCCGGTCTACTCAGCCTCTCCCTATAGCTCAAACCCTCCAACTTTGGCAACATCCTTGTAAATCTTTTCTGAACCCTTTCCAGTTTTACAACATCCTTCCGAAAGCAGGGAGACCATTATTGAATGCAATAGTCCAAAAGTGGCCTAACCTGAGAGAACAGCCCTGTGGTCCTGTTCTGTCTTTTCCCACTGTGCCTTTCACAAAGATGCCCCTCAATCATGCAGATCCTTACTTACAAGGAGATTATAGGAACTGCTGATGCTGAAATCTGAGGTAACAAGTGTAGAGCTGGATGAACACAGCAGGCCAGGCAGCATCAGAGGAGCAGGAAAGCTGACGTTTCGGGTCTGGACCCTTCTTCAGAAATGGGGGAGGGGAAGGGGGCTCTGAAATAAATAGAGAGAGGGGGAGGCGATAATGGAAGGTCGATAAAGGAGCAGATAGGTGGAGAGAAGATGGACAGGTCAAGGAGGCGGGGATGGAGCCAGTAAAGGTGAGTGTATTTAGGGAGTTGGGATGGGGGTTGGTCAGTTGGGACGGAGGGGCAGGTAGGTGGGAGAAAAGACGGACAGCTTAGGGAGGCGGGGATGAGATGGGCTGGTCCTGGGATGAGGTCGGGGGTGGGGAGATTTTGAAGCTTGTGAAGTCCACATTGAGACCATTGGGCTGCAGGGTTCCCAAGTGGAATATGAGGTGCTGTTCCTGCAGCCTTTGGGTGACATGGTTGTGGCACTAGGCCTCCACCAGCCTCATCCCCGCTTCCTTGACCTGTCTGTCTTCCCTCCCACCTACCCGCTCCTCCCTCCTCATTGACCAACCCCCATCCCAACTCCCTCCCTACACTCACCTTTACTGGCTCCATCCCCGCCTCCTTGACCTGTCCGTCTTCTCTCCCCCTATCTGCTCCTCTATTCACCTTCCATCATCGCCTCACCCCACCTTCTCTATTTATTTCAGAGTCCCCTTCCCCTCCCCCATTTCTGAAGAGGGGTCCAGACCCGAAACGTCAGCCTTCCTGCTCCTCTGATGCTGCCTGGCCTGCTGTGTTCATCCAGCTCCACACCTTGTTATCCTTACTGACAAGCAATCTTTCTTGTGCGTCTGTGTAAAAGGCACCTGAAATCGGCAGGTATGGAGAACCTATGGTTCTATCTGAAGTGCCAACACACCAACATTATAGCACACAAATTTCCACAGCCCACATCGCTCAGAACCCCATAGGATTCAGCCCTGTGCATCAACAAAAGCAGAGTAGCAGCTCTTTATGACATTGTAGTTTGCAGGAGATTTCTGTGCATGAATTGACTGCTGCATTTCCTTCCCTACAGTAGTAGCCACTCTTAAAAAGTGACTAAATTAACTCCAAAGTGCTTTGAGACACCAGGTGATAATGAAAAGCATCAAGTGAAAGCATGTCTTCTTTCATCGTAAATGACAAAGGCAAGGTTTCAGATTCAATTTGGCTACATCACCAGTCGCGGTGAATTTACAGGTTCTAGTCATGGGTGGCTTAGAGAAGCAAATTCTTGAGTATGTTGCCCTAAAGTCTTTTCCCATCTTACAATCATCAATTGATAGGACAGAAGTCTCCTGGTGTCTTTGAAAAAAAAGATTTGATATGGAATCTTGCAGATAAGAGCAGAGCGATCAGTGACTGGTGATGGTGTGTAACAAGGGACCCCTTCCTGCACTATTACATTCCCTTATGGATTAGCCAGTTGAATCGAAACCTTCACAGATCAGCCCTTTGATAATTCCTGTAATTCAGTTCTGATGTAAGGTGATCAATCTGAAATATTAACAGAAAACCAAAGTACTGCAGATACTGGAAATCAGAACTCTTAAGTTTCTCCCATTGCAGGATCTACTTGTCCTCCTGAGAGTTTCTAGCATTTTCTGTTTGTATTTCAGATTCCCAGAATCTGCACTTTACTCTTACAAATACTCTAATAACTTGAATGTTATGTTTGACTGTTTTTAACGTTGTGTCTTTTAGTTATTGTTTCAATCTTTTGTTTGCAAAGCAAGTGCTTATGTATGATGACAGGGATGGCCTTTTCACCTCCGTTACTGATGAAGGATGTAAGTGTTTGCATTTGAAACTGCCTTTTATTCACTGGCAAGAGATTAGTAGGAACTACAAGTCCTTGTCTCTTTCTGTGAGCATCAAGGATTGACAGCTCTGATGAGATGCTCATTAGGCTGCTACAATGTGTGTGGTTCAAGCTGACAGCTATCAAAGCCTGGAGGTTCTCCTTTTCAAAGAGGCTGAGATTGGCTGAAGTTGGTTAGGGGGCTGGAGGGAATTAATAAGTGCGTGTGAGTATGTGTGCGTGCATAAGTGTGTATATCTGAATCTGCCAGTGTACATGTATTCACTCATGTCAGCCCTGTCCTCCTTAAACCTGAAATCACACAACACCAAGTTACAGTCCAACAGATTTATTTGAAATCACAAGGCTTTGGAACGTAGCCCCTTCGTCAGGTGAAGTGAGAGGGAAGCACACAGGCACAGAATTTATAGGCAGACAGATCAAGGGCAGAGAGATCAAAGGATCATACAAATGGTGTGAGTGGAGTGTCCAATAATAAGTTTTTGCAGATGATTAAAAGTGTCAGATAGTGTGAGTAAAGTGTCAACACCTGTTTAACAAGCGAAGGGATGACCTCTAATCTGATTAAAAGAGGCAGAGAATTATTACAAAAATAAAGAAATAAGGTGATGGTTGGAGACAAGCCAAATGGCTGGAATAACATGATGGGTATAAGAGTCGCATGCCGAGGGCCTAACCAAAGTAATATGTAATCCAAAACTGTACAAACTAATTAAGGTAGAGAGATCCTAACAATTTATCAAGGTGATGGTGTTAAAACAGGACAGTGAGGAAGGTTTTACAGATACAGAACAGTGAGGTGGGCTCACAAGTAGTGCAACTTGAACCCATTCACTTTGTATCCAGTGCCCTATCTTTCTTGATCCTTCTCTCAATAGGAAGCTTCCCCATATCTGGTCTGTCCTGATCTGGCATGAATTTGAAATTCTGTGGGATTTTTTTCAAGATGGCGGTGGAGTAGTGGGGGTAAGCCTGGGGCTCGTCTGCTCCCGTGGCTTTCTTTCTCTTTTTTTTCTCCTTTTTACTTCTGTTCTTTTTCTATATTCCTCATTTTCTTTCCTTTTAAGCCTCCAGCAGCAGCGGTAGCAAGGCCAGGGCGAGCTGGGATCCCGGGATCTCCCGACGAGCGAGGGACAGGTACCAGGCTGACTCCCACTGGCTCGGACTTACCATGTAGGCCGAGGATCCAGGTCCACAGCTTGGCCTGGGCGCCTGAAGGAGGTGAAAGGTGGTCTCAGCCTGGCATAGCGCTCTTGTCCCAGTGTGGAGGTCAGTTTCGTCTTCAGCGTCCAGGTATTCAAATGGCCCAGCAGGTGGTCTCCTTCAGGAGTAGCTTTGTCTCAGCCCAACTTGGTAATCTTCTTCAACGGAGGCTTCCGGCCTGGTATCCAGCTGTACAGCAGGCAGTCTCAACCTGGCTGCATCTTCAGGGTGTTCTATTGTTCCTTAAGCAGCTTTCCCTGAGCCCAGGAGCTGTTAACTGAAATGTGATGAAGTTTGTCAACTTATCTTGATTATTATGTATAACTTCTGTTATTGGTATATGCGCCATGGTGGGGTGACTTATAAAATTTTTCACACAAAAGTACAATAAATTTCTACTGTATTCTATATTTTGCCAGGCCAAAAGTGCTATATGAATACAAATAGTTATATATGTGGCTAGTTGCAATGCATTCTTTATCAGTGTGTATATATGCATTGTGTGCGTATGTGTATATGTGAACTTGTGTGTGTGTGTGTGTGTGTGTGCCACAAACAAACAGAGGAAATTCTTATTGAGCTAGATAGATACTCATTCATTTGAAATCTATGTTGCATATCAGACCACTCTCAGTATCAGGAGGTAATGCATTCACTAGCCCCAACACCCAAGTCAATTTGTGGTGTACTACAGAATGAATAAGAAATGCTCCTCAGTTAGTTTTATCACCTGCTTTAACATGAAAACTTGACCCCAGCAGATGACACAATAGAATTCAGTACAAGGAAAGAACTGCCAAACAGGTTGATTGAACAGCAAATTGCAGCAGCGAGAAAACATATTATTTTAATCATTGCGAAACCATCTCCTTCTGTGGTCGAAAGTAATAACTAGCTAATGATGGCTCTGTTGAGCTATGATCTAAATAACAGCCTGAAGTTTACTCAGGTTCAACTCCATTGCTAATAGTGTAACAGGCCATGATTTATCCTGGGGCCCATTTGTCAATGATGTTGCCATTAATTTGGCACCCAAAGTTACACTTAGAAAATTTCATCACTTCCACGACCTTCAATGCTCTCAGTAAGGCAATGGATTGCTTAGCCTTTAGGGCAGTGCTTTCAAATCTTTTTCCTATTCTGAATCCATTTCGAGGCTTGAAAATTGTCGTGACCCCTTGGAGAGGACTGTGAGAGTGGGGGTGGGGTGGGGGGGGAGGAGAAGATCTCTGATAGCAGGAGCTCCACTGGCCATTCATTGCCTCAGAAGGAGAAACTCTAACATTTCAGCTTGTGAGCTCATTTGATGTCCTGTCCCCACTTTAGCAAACTCTACCTCAGGGAACCCAAGAATGCCAGAAATAAAGTGGCAGGGTGCTAGTGATGCAGAATATGTTTGTCCTCTCATTGTCTGCATGTCCATATTTGAACAGAAATGTGTGATCTCATGGCAAAACTTCCCAGTGACATCGCCATGGGGGAACAGTCACCAAATCTGATGGTTCTTCCTCCCTCCCCAGATTATTTTGACATAATCTCAGGAGAAAAGCTCCTCTCCCATTCTTTACTGTCTGTATGGTCTCTCCTCAAATAGAGTCACAGATTTGTACAGCACAGAAATAGACCCTTTAATCCAACTTATCTATGCCAAACAGATATCCTAAACTGAACTAGTCTCATTTGCCAGCATTTGGCCCATATCCTTCTAAATCTAGTTACATACCCATCCAGATGCCTTTTAAATGTTGTAATTGTACCAGCCTCCACCACCTCCCCTGGCAGCTCGATCCATGCATGCACCACTCTCAAGCTTCCTTTACATCTTTCCCCTCTCACTTTGAACCAATGCCCTCCAGTTTTGGATGATCCTACCCTGGGGAAAAGACCTTGGCTATCCGTGCTCCTCATGATTTTATAAACTTCTCTAAGATCACCCTTCAGTCTCCGATGTTTTAGGGAAAATAGCCCCAGCCTATTCAGTCTCTCCCTATAGCTCAAACCCTCCAACCCTGGCAACATCCTTGTACATCTTTTCTGAACCCTTTCACGTTTAACAACATCTCTCCTACAGCACAGAGGCAGAACTGCACAGTGTATTCTAAAAGTGGCCTAACCAATGCCCTGTACAGCTGCAACATGACCTCCCAACTCCTATAATCAATGCTCTGACCAATAAAGGCAAGTGTGCTGTGTGACTTTTTCACTATCCTGTCAGCCTGCAACTCCACTTTCAAGGAACTATGTACCTGCATCCATAGGTCTCTTTGTTCAGCAAAACTCCCCAGGTTCTGTGGAGAGTTTGATAAAAATACTTCACCCAGATTTTCGAAGAACAGTACCTATAGGAACATCAAGTGTGTTCTGCCATTTAATTAAAACTGAGCTGATCTGCACTTCAAATGCCTTTGCTTTTGCTCCTTCTTTGAGATAACGATTTATCAATATCAGTCTTGAAAGCTTCAATTGTTCCTGAGCATCTACAACCTTTAGCGATTCCACTTTTTTTTATTAATTCATGAAATGTGGGCATTGCTGCCTAGCGCAGCATTTATTACCCAGCGGACATTTAAAGTCAACCCACGTTGCTGTGGGTCTGGAGTCACATGTAGGCCAGACCAGCTAAGGATGATAGTTTCTTTCCCTAAAGGACATTAGTGAACCAGATGGGTTTTTCCAACAATTGACAATGGATTCACGGTCATCATTAGACACTTAATTCCAGATTTTTGTTGAATTTAAATTCCACCATCTGCCATGGCAGGATCTGAACACAGAACATTACCTGTATCTCTGGATTAACAGTCCAGTGATAAGACCATTAGGCCATCACTTCATATCACTGCTGATTGCCAAACACTAAATTTAATATTATGTTCTGTCATTCTTGACTGCACCAAGGGAAATCAGTTCTCTGTATCTGTCTTTATTCGTTTTTAACATTTAACCAGACTGTTCAGTATTCTATACAGCACAGAATACAAGCCATCTTTATGCAGCCTGCACAGGCAATATTTAGTAACTGTTATAACCGAGTCCATTTCACAGGATACTGTTCTCAAGGTGCAGTACCCCGAACAGAAAACAGTACACTTGATAACGGCCTGACTAAAGCTGTGTACAGCTGAAGCACAATGTCCGCCCTTTTATATTCCATCCCCTTGACATAAAGAACAAAGTTCCATTAACCTATTTAATTGCCTTTTGTACCTGTCCACTAGCTCCTAGTGATTTGTGTAATAGATCTCTCAAAGCTCACCCCCACAATTTCTGGCTCATTTTAATTGAACAACACTTGTGGATTAATATTCAAAAGGAAAGTGACAGAGAGATCAAACAAATTGTGATAACTGTCTGTCAAATTAAACAGAAGCTACAAATGTCCTGTGATATTTGAACTGTATATAAATATTTTTTATCAGTTCATGGCACCACAGAAACAGAGGGCTGGATGTTTACCAGTCAGACTGCTTCACTCTGTCTCTCTCACACACTCACACTCATGCACACACACACATACACACGCACACGCTTACACATGAACACACATACACACACACACACACATACACGTGCACACATACACATGTGCACACACATACACACGCACATACACACATACACGTGCACACACACATACACGTGCACACAAACATACACGCACACACACACATGCATAGACATGCACACACACGTACATAATCATGCATGCACACACTGAAGTGTGCACACACACATAACATATACACACACATAACATACTCACCCACATCCCCAAACACACACACACATGCACACATACACACACACACATTCACACACACACACACACTCATACACACACCTTTGCACACACACACATACACACACATT
>NC_063354.1:43994751-44001237 GCF_021869965.1 Rhincodon typus | reverse complement strand
ACACATTCACACACACACACTCATACACACACATTCACACACACACATACACACTCATACACACACATTCACACACACACACACATACACACTCATACACACACATTCACACATGCACGCACGCACACTCATACACACACACACATATACATGCACACATGCACACACATGCATGCACATGGCATGTTTTTGGCAATGGTGGGGATTGGGTCATGGAACATATGGGGTAGAAAGTTCACTGCCTTCCAGGGTAACACCGAATTGGTGCCCTTGAATATGGTGACAGCAACCTGCCATTTTAAATAAACAAATAGTGAGTTTGTTACCAAGCTAATTGACCCTATCATTTGCTGCTTATGTTATCATGTGATTAGCATGGGCAGGTTACTCTTTGAAAGGCAGGAAGGAAGGGGGCATGAGATTTGACTGGGAGAGGGCAGGATTCTCATTGCACATCGGGGGCGACCATTCCTCTCTTTTGTTTGTCGCCACCTGGTGTCCAACAACCTAACAACCCCCCACCCTGTCCTGAGCCTACCCGATCTCTCTCCAATTAAAAAAGCCCAAATTAGTTAGCTCTGCTCACCAGTTGCAGGGTAGCCTGATGGCTCAGTGGTTAGCACTCCTGCCTTACAGCAGGAGTGAGGCACAATCCAAGACGTGCAGTTTAGGTGAATTGGCCTTGGGAAATGCAGGGTTACAGGGAAATAAGGTTGCGGGGGTATGGGTTTAGGTGAGATGCTCTTCAGGACGGTCAATGTGGACTCGATGGGCCAAATGGCCTGCTTCTGCACTGTGGGGTTTCTATGATATGCCATAGTAGGATTCAAGCCCATGGCTCAGATACGTTAACTGGGAATTCTGCATTACTAAGTACATTTCCATGAGGAATGTACTGCCTGAGAGTGTGGTGAAACCAGAGCAGAAAACATTGCAGGGCTGTGGGGAAAATGTTGGGGAGTGGGCCAGGCTGAGTTGTCCTTATGGAAAACTAGCAGCGACGTGAGAGACTGAATGGCTGTCATCACTTTGTTGATTTTGAGATTTTATCCTGTAAGGAGCCCAGAGATCATAAACAGGAGTGACGATGATGTGGAAGAAATAGGTCATGTTTCAGAAATCTGTGGGAAACCGTCAGGTTAAATTTACAGACAAAAGCTATTCGGATTGTAATTGTGCTTTTCGAGTGAATCTGATTCTGTAATATTCATCTTTGGGATGTGAACATTGCTAGCAAGGCCTTTCAGAAAGTGGCAGTCAGGTTTCTTTTTGAAACACGGCTGTTTATGTGGTGAAGCTGCTCCTAGTCACTGATTGATTGTTGTCACATGTACTGAGATACAGTGAGAATTGTTTGTTTGGGAGTTCCTGAATGTTGACTCAGTGATTATGAAGGAACGCTGATAACTCTCCATGTTGGAATGTGCTGGAATGCAGCTGTGGGCTGGAATGTGGTATTCCACGCGCTGGTTGCCCTTGTTCTTCTCGTCGTTGGAGGTTTTTGATGGGGGTAGGTTAAAAGTTTCACAATGAGGTGCTGCTGTGCATCTTGTCGTTGCGACCTCATGTTGCCACTGTGTGTTGATGTTGGAGGTAGTAAGCGTTGAATGTGGTGATCAGGTGCTGATCAGGTGAGTTGTCCTGAATGCTGTAAAAGAACAAAGAACAAAGATAATTACAGCAAAGGAACAGGCCCTTTGGCCCTCCAAGGCTGCGCCGATCCAGATCCTCTATCTAAACCTGTCACCTATTTTCCAAGGATTTGTATCCCTCTGCTCCCTGCCCATTCATGTATCTGTCTAGATACATCTTAAATGATGCTATCGTGCCCGCCTCTACCACCTCCGCTGGCAATGCGCTCCAGGCACCCACCACCCTCTGCGTAAAAAATTTCCATGCATATCTCCCTTAAACTTTTCCCCTTTGAAGCTGTGAAGCTTTTTGAGTGTTGTTGGAGGAGCACTCATCTGGGCAAGTAGAAAAGTTCTGTTAGATCCCTGACTTTTGCCTTGGAGACACTGTGAAGGCTTTTGAGAGTGACCCACTGTCTAAAATTCCTCGTCTCTGATTCAACTCTTGTAATGATGGCATTTACATTGTTGGTCCAGTTAAATATTTTGTATATGAAGGTTTCAAGGAAGACAAAGGCACTTGAAAATAAGAGATGAGTACATGGCTGGAATGAAAATTGTCTTGACAATATAACCCTGAAGGGACACTAAATTAATGAGTTTTGAATTTGAGACTAACTCTAGGGAACTGAAGCACATGGGAAATGCTTCAATGTGAGTTTCTGAATATGTTTTCCTTTCTCGTAGGTGCAAACTTCACCATCAGTATTAGGAGATTATATCATCCCTGCGCTCACTCACTACGTTGGCCCCCTGACCAGTAATGCCTGAAATTTAAACGCTTTAATATTGTTTTAAATCTTTCCACGATCTCAGAGATAGCAAGAACTGCTGATGCTGGAGTCAGAGTCAATGCAGTGTGGAGCTGGAGGAACACAGCAGGTCAGGCAGCATCAGAGGAGCAGGAAAGTCAATGTTTCGCGTCAGGACCCTTCATCAGAACTCCTTCGCCAGGGTCCTGATGAAGGGTCCTGACCAAAATGTCGACTCTCCTGCTCCTCTGATGCTGCCTGGCCTGCTGTTCTCCTCCAGCTCCATACTGCGTTGACCCTTCTGTGATCTCACCTTCTCAGTTCCAAAGCTTCTCGTAGCTATACAGTCCTCTGAGATGTCTGTGCTCCTTCAACTGTGCTCTTTTGCATATCTCTGATTTCCCCAGCCCATCACTGATGGCCATTGCTTCACTTGTCTTGATGCTAAGATCTGCAGTTCCCTCCATAAACGTCTTCATCTTTAAACATCCCTCTCTAATTTCAAGAAGCTTCTAAAAAACTTACATCTCACCTGTCCTAATATCTCCACCTCTGACCTATTGTCAAATTTTGTCTAATTACCCTCCCGTACAGCACCATCGGGATGTTTGAGTATGTTGAGGAGGTAATATGGAGGGTATTGTTGTTAACAGAGCTGATAGGCTGATTGTGCCATGCAAAGACTCATGGGATGGAGCTGGTCCTCATCTCATGCAGTTTGTTTTTTGCAACAGAAAACCTCTCTTCTAATGTTCCTGCATAGTGAGGGATTTCTCCCTTCATTTAGTTGACTATCCTTAGAGCCTGCACGTGATTACAAGATTCCCCAGAAAGATTCTTGGAGGTCAATGGACAACAATGGAAAAACAATTTCTCTCCCAGAAATCTTTCCACTTTAAAACTACCACTTGGTCCTTCATTTGCCAGGATATTTCTGCAGCTGTTGACCACCTCAGCTGCTGCCTCTTGAAGTCTTCCTTCGCTGTTAAACGTTCCTGCTCTTTCATCTTAGCACTTCTGTACAGTGGGACTTTCCTTGTCTTCTCTCCATTGAGTCCTATAGCTGTGTAGGTTTGAGCGAATCTGGTGGAAATTTGCCCTAGACATTCACTCTGCAAGGTAAAGGACAATTTGGCAATGTCTGTAGAGAGCTCAGATCAGAGACCCATACTTGACGCTGCCTATTCTGTGAGGGCTGCCTGTACCGCTACACCAGATGCTGCATTTAATTCACTGGAAATATGAAGCTCTACAGCATCATCCAGCAGAGATCTGGGAAGTGCCCAGCTCCCACGCTAACAGAAATGCCCAGAAGAGCAGGCCAGGCCAGAGGGCTAATTGGCTACTGGCATACTATCTTTCTTTATTTCTTACTTCGCTCTATTTCTTCATATTTCCACCCTTATATTCTATGTTTTGGTTTATTTTTTGGTGTCTTAAGATGGTGCCAGAGAGTGGCAACACTATACAACACTTTTGCTGTATTTTTGTAACAAGATGCACATGACAATAAATAAAACAAAACAAATTTCCCCAGACTGTTCCTGCCGTAAAGCAACGTTACTGGATAGAACATGTAAGTTTAAACATATAAAAACAGAATTCCAGAAACTCAAATATAAGTTAGCAGAATATATTATGAAAGATAACACAAAAATTAATTAAAATGCTGATGAAGCTTGACAATGAATGGTTTCACAACCTGCATGAGGTCACGGTTGATTTCACTCTCACTGTTATGCAGGGACCACACGACTGTGTCTGTCAGAAGTTGGACACAGTGCTATACAATCTGCAAACTGCAAATATTCAACATCTTTTGACAGACAGAATAAATCTACAGCTCGGAATAAATCTACAGCTCGGAATAAATCTTGATCACTCAACATGATGTAGTGAGAAATCTCATCACAATAACATGTCGAACCTGAAAATTATATCAAGACCCACATTCTGGGATATAAATGCAAACACACACACGACCACACAATACCTGCACCTTTACATAGGCCCTCACAGCCAGACCCTCACAGACACACAGACCCTCACACACAGCCACACCCTCACACACACACACACACACAGACCCTCACACACAACCACACCCTCACACACACACACAGACCCTCACACACCCCCACACCCTCACACACAGCCACACCCTCACACACACACACAGACCCTCACACACACCCACACCCTCACACACTCACAGACCCTCACACACACAGACCCTCACACACACCCACATCCTGATACACACACAGACCCTCACACACACACACATACCCACACCCTGATACACACACAGACCCTCACACACACACCCACACCCTGATACACACACAGACCCTCACACACACCCACACCCTGATACCCACACAGACCCTCTCACACACACTCTCATACACACACCCACACCCTGATACACACACAGAACCTCACACACACACCCACACCCTGATACACACACAGAGCCTCACACACACATCCACACCCTGATACACACACAGACCCTCACACACACACCCACATCCTCATACACACACAAACTCTCACACACAGACCCTAACACACAGACCCTCACACACACACAGACCCTCATACACACCCAGACTCTCGCACTCACCGGCCCTAAAACACACACCCAGGCCCTCACACACACACACAGACCCTCACACACACACAGACCCTCACATATAGACCCTCATACCCAAATCCTCACACACACTCACACCCTCACACACAAACACACTGACCCTCACACAACCCCAGACCCGCACACACAGGCTCTCACACACACCCACACCCTCACGCACAGGCCCTCATAAACACCCAGACCCTCACGCACACCCAGACCCTCACACCCACACCCTCACACACACCTAGACCCTCACACACAGGCCCTCACACACACCCACACCCTCACACGCACCCACACCCTCACACACAGCCAACCCCTCAAACACACCCATACCCTCACACACCCATAACCTCACACACCCACACAGACCCTCACGCACACCCATACCCTCACACATCCACACAGACCCTCACGCACACCCATACCCTCACACACCCACATAGACCCTCACGCACACCCGTAGCCTCACACATCCACACAGACCCTCACGCACACACACAGACCCTCACGCACACACACAGACCCTCATGCACACATACACAGAAGCTCAGACTCACACACACACAGACCCTCATACACACCCAGACCCTCACACACACCCAGGCCATCACATATCGACCCTCACACCCGGATCCTCACACACACCCACATCTTCACACACACACACACCCTCACACACACACACACACACCCTCACACACACACACCCACACACACACACCCTCACACACACCCACACCTTCACACACACACACATACACCCTCACACACACACATACCCACACACACACCCACACACATACACAACCTCACACACAAACACACACCCTCACACACACACATCCCCTCACATACACATTCTCACACACAAACCCTCACACACCCCCAGACTCTCACACACCCCCAGACTCTCACAAACAGACCCTCACATGCACCTACACCCTCATACACACTCATACACTCACACACACAAACACACCCTCACACACAACCACATCCTCACACACACCCACACCCTCACCCTCACCCTCACCCTCACACACACCCTCACCGTCACATACACTCCCATACCCTCATAAACACCAGACCCTCACACACAGCCAGACCCTCACACACAGTCCCAGAACCTCACAGGCACCCTGACCCTCAAACACAGACCCTGTCAGACACACCCACACCCTGATACACGCAAACACACACACACCCACACCCTGATACACCCACACTCCCTCACACACACACCCACACCCTGATATACACACAGACCCTCTCACACACACCCACACCCTCAAACACAGGCTCTCATACACACACGCACGCACACCCTGATACACACACAGACCCTCACACACACCCACACCCTGATACACACACAGACCCTCACACACACACCCAAACCCTCATACACACACAAACTCTCACACGCAGACCCTAACACACAGACCCTCACACACACCCA
>NC_063354.1:43975956-43989751 GCF_021869965.1 Rhincodon typus | reverse complement strand
CACACACACACCCACACCCTCACACACAGACCCTCACACACAGAGACCCTCATACATACCCAGACCCTCACACACACCTACCCTAAAACACACACAAAGACTCTCACACACACACAGACCCTCATACACACGCAGACCCTCTCACATAGACAGACACTCACACACACAGACCCACACACATAGACATTCACGCACACACAGACCCTCACACATACCCACACCCTCACACACAGACATCCACACACACCCTGACCCTCAGACACATGCCCTCATGCACACCCTGACCCTCAGACACAGACCCTCATGCACACACACAGGCATCCATGCACACACGCAGACCCTCATGCACACACAGACCCTAATGCACACACACAGACATTCATGCACACACACAGACCCTAATGCACACACACAGACATTCATGCACACACACAGACCCTAATGCACACACACAGACATTCATGCACACACACAGACCCTTATGCACACACACAGACATTCATGCACACACACAGACCCTTATGCACACACACAGACATTCATGCACACACACAGATCCTTATGCACACACACAGATCCTCATGCACACACACAGACCCTCATGCACACACACAGACCCTTACATACAAATTCACACGCACCTCACACGGATACTCCCACAAATATACGCACACATACCTAGACGCTCACATGCATGTTCACACACACTCATTCACCAACAAACTCAGGGGTTTGCGTGCATATTGAATTGAATTGAATTAGGTTTATTGCCATATGTACTCAAATGAGTACAGTGAAAGGTTTATAACTCACCACTTACTGAGCCATCTACTTACAAACGTACCTTGGTACAATGTTTAGTTACAGAATAGAGTAATGAGGAAGAAATGTTACATTACAGCTATACTCCGTATAACCATAGGTCACAAAAAACAAGAAGCAAAGTTAAAAAGGCAAACATCACAGTCTCTCTCCAAAGCACAGGGCACCTCCATGTGGTCTAACTACTGCCTGCCACAATGGCCTCCCGCCGTGCTCCACCCTGGGCCCCAAACCCGTGCTCCACCTGGGCCCCTCCCCCCCGTGCTCCACCCTGGGCCTCTCCCCCGGTACTCCACCCTGGGCCCCACCCCCGTCCTCCACCCTGGGCCTCTCCCCCCGTGCTCCACCCTGGGCCTCTCCTGCCATGCTCCACATTGGGCCTGTCCTGCCATGCTCCACACTGGGCCTCTCCCACCGTGCCCCACACTAGGCCTCTCCCACCGTGCCCCACACTGGGCCTCTCCCGTTGTGCCCCACAGTGGGCCTCTCCCGCCGTGCTCCACACTGGGCTGCTGGTGCCATGCTGTGGCCAGTGCTCGCTGACGTCCACACTCTGGTGACTGGCGTCTCCCCTGATCACTGACCCTGCTTCAGATCTCCGGCACCCGAGGCCGAGAGAAGTGAGGGAGAAAGAAAGAAGAACAAGATAAAGAACAGGTAGAGCAGAGGTGTTTGGGTTCGTGGGTCCTAGCCTGTCGCCATGATTCAGATATATACTCACCTCCATAACCAGATGTTCAAATACATAGCCACACAAACACTCAGACACCCTTACACATATTCAGAAACTCACCCACATACCAAGACTCATACATGTACTCACATACATACCTAGGAACTTAGCTAGACATTTACTGAAACACTCACACAGATATCCAGGCAATTAGACCAGATTAGACTTTAATTATCATGTGTACCCAAATACAAGGGTACAAAAGCACAGAAACACAGTTAAAAGTGCCACTCTCTTCAAATACAATAGTTAGAATGAAAAACAAGAGCAGAAATTAAAGACAGAAGTAAAAGGAAATGAAAATATCTAGACCACCCTCGGCGCTGCCATGAGGCTTGAGCCGAGCTCACCAATGCCCCCTGTGTTGTACCCACCAACACCGTGGGTGCCATCACTAATGCAACCAGCTGCAAGTCCTGCACCTCATTGCTGCCTGTGCCAGACACACCAACACCGAGGTCACCAACGCTCCGGTCTCATCCCTCCTGAGGAATGGAACAAGTCAGTGATGTAACAGCTTTGAGCACAGCCTCAATAACCATTTGCAGAGTGAGGATTAGAACTGGATGTGTAGCGGTTGTAATAAGGTCAGCCAGCTGGACCCTGTAGAATATGAGTTCCCTGATTGGGGCTGTTAATCTGGTCCAATCAGGGAGCCCTGGCTGACAGATATAAACAGGAGGGTCTGAGGTTCAGCTCACTCTGAGAGCTGGCTCTGAGGGAGCTGGGTCAGTGTCTAGGACTCTCCCCGTGTAAATAAAGAGTGATGATGGAATACCAGCCTCTGTGGAGTTATTTCAGATGCAACAACTGATAACAAGTCAACTCAACTCTAATAACTGCAGTTTTGTTTTCCCCGTGATCAGCACTGATTCATTCTGAACCCTTGTTTTAATAGCTCTAAAACATCATTTTGACATCACAAAAGCACAGGAAATTTGAGTCTGAATCAAGTCCGTTTCTCCTCTGGCTCCCATCGCTTTAACAGGACATACGTACTGTTAGGCCAGTTCCTCATTTTGAAATAGGATGATGAATTTGTTTAAAGATTGGTTGAAAGACATCTGTGGGGCAAACACCAAACAAGCTGAACAGTGTGTCACCATTTACAAGAATGGTGCAATGCCTTCTTAGAGTTAACATTTTTATCTAAAGCATGTGGAGTTGCAGGTAGATAGGATAGTGAAGCAGGTGTTTGGTACCCTTGCCTTTATTGGTCAGTGCAATGAGTATAGGAGTTGGGAGGGTCATGTTGTGGCTGTACAGGACATTGGTTAGGCCACTATTGGAATGCTGCGTTCAATTCTGGTCTCCCTGCTATAGGAAAGATGTTGTTAAACTTGAAAGGGTTCAGAAAAGATTTACAAGGATGTTGCCAGGGTTGGAGGGTTTGAGTTTTAGGGAGAGGCTGAGTAGACCGGGGCTATTTTCGCTGGAGCATCGGAAGCTGAAGGGTGACCTTATAGAAGTTTATAAAAACATGAGGGGTATGGATAGGGTGAATAGCCATGGTCTTTTCCCCAGGGTAGAGGAGTCCAAAACTAGGGGGGCAAAGGTTTAAGATGAGAGGGGAAAGATTTAAAAGGGACCTAAGGGGCAACTTTTTCACACAGCGGGTGGCGTGTGTATGGAATGAGCTGCCAGAGGAAGTAGTGGAGGCTGGTACAATTACAACATTTAAAAGACATCTGGACGTGTATATATTAGGAAGGGTTTAGAGGGATATAAGCCAAATGCTGGTAAATGGGACTAGATTAATTTAGGATATCTGGTTGGTATGGACGAGTTGGACCGAAGGGTCTGTTTCCGTGCTGTACATCTCTCTATGACTATAACTTTACGTGTGTCCCATTATCCACATCCATAACCCCACACATAGCCAGACACTGACACACAAATATATCTATGGTGCTCACACACACACTCAGCCACCCGAACATTCACCACAATGTTTATGCACATGCACGAATTGCAAAACACATACACCGAGATCAATCCACACATTTAGTTACATTACCAGACATATACCCACATATTTTGAAGAACGATCATTGGACATGAAGCATTAATTCTGTTTCTCTCTTCACAGATGCTGCCAGACCTGCTGAGTTTCACCAGTGTGTTCTGATTTTGTTTGTTTTATACACCTACATACCCAGATACCCACAAACGTGACTAGAAATGCCAACGCTTTTCCAGCCATCCACTTACAAACTCAGACACTACTGTATCAGAATTGTCCCGCTGAATTCGAATGGCAAACATTACAAGATCCTAAAATGAACAATTGCAACAATGCTGTGTGTGGGATCTTATTCTGTGGTACATGACTGAGCTGTTTTCTTACATTAGAAAGTAATGTGATAAGCAAGTCTGTCAATGCAGCTCTTTCATTTTAGTCTAACTCCTGCTGGTGTTCAGTGGTTCAGCTTGGATTATGATAAGTATGATGGCCTAAACATGGAATTCACCAGTTATAAAATCTCCCCACCCCTGGCCTCATCCCATGACCAACCCTCCCTCTCATCCTCGCCTCTTTGACGTGACACAACCTGTCCATCTTCTCTCCCACCTATCCACCCCTCCCACCTCACTGACCATTCCCCACCACTGCCTACCTGCACTCACCTATCACCATCCCACCTACCTTCCCCAACCCCACCCCTCCTGTCTCTATTTACCAGCTCCTTTTCACCTCCCCCATTTCTGTAGAAGGGTCCCGACCTGAAACATCAGCTTTCCTGCTCCTCTGATGCTGCCTGGCCTGCTGTGTTCCTCCAGCTCCACATTGTATTGACTCTGACTCCAGCATCTGAAGTTCTTGCTATGTCTGAGACAGTGATGATTGTATGCTTTTGTCCAACTAGAAATCCTTAGCAGATATGAAACAGAAGGGCCCTACAGTGCAGGGTCCTTTGCACATCGTCCTCGCTCTGCATGATCTCCTATTTTGTTACAACATTTCGTCGCTGATGGAAACACCATGCTCTGAATTGAGCTGCGCACACTGTTTGTTTGCCAATCAATATCTCAGTGTAGAGATTGCCTCTGTCCTGCATCGACCAGTAACTTCTCTACACATTGAGGAGTGATGAAAGAAGTCATATTGCAATCAGAAGTTTAAAATGATCTGTAACTATCTGTTAGCTGGAGCAATTCATTAGAACAGCAGCGACTTGACAAATATGGTCCCATATTTTTCTGAAGTGAATTGCTCCTTGGAGACAGCTTGAGGATAGAGTAGAGAAGACAGATTTCCACTTCTCCGGCTGCTTTCACAACCTCAGGGCATTCTACGCTGCTTGGCAGCCAATAAAGTACTGTTGTTACAGTGCAGCAAATGCAGCAGAGATAGTACGAGCTGCAGATGCTGGAGAATCTGAGATAACAAGATGTAGAGCTGGATGCACACAGCAGACCAAGCAGCACCAGAGGAGCAGGAAAGCTGACGTTTCGGGCCTAGACCCTTCTTCAGAAATTTCTGCGAGTTCATTCCACACACTAACCACCCTCTTACCCCTCATGTCCCTTTAAAATCTTTCTCTTCTCCCCTTAAAAATATGACTCCTATTTTTGAACTGTCACAACCTACGAAAAAGGCCTTTGCTGATCACCTAATCTATGCTTCTCATGATTTTGTAAATGTCTATAAGGTCACCCCTCAACTCTGAGTTGTCCTCTGGGCAATTAGGGATGGGCAATAAATGCTGGCCTGGCCAGAGATATCTACATCCCATGAGTGGATAAAAAAAATTAACTGATTCAGAGACTCTGAAATGTTAGGAAGGGAATGGCAAAGGTTAGGGCCTAGATAGAATCATAGCATCACAGAATCCCTACAGTGTGGAAGCAGGCCATTCGGCCCATCCTGTCAACACCGGCCCTCTGAAGAGCATCCCACCCATACCCACTCCCAACCCCCTACCGTTTAACCCTGCATTTCCCATGGCTAACCCACCTCGCCTGCATATCCCTGGTCACTGTGGGTAATTTAACATGGCCAATCCACCCTAAGCTGCACATCTTTGGACTTTAGATAGCTGGAGACATAGCCACTGATGGTGGAGCAACAGAAATGGAGGTACACTAGACCAAAATTGGAGGAACACAGTGCTTCCAGAGTTGCAAGAGGTTACAGAGACAGGCATGGCTGGCTCCACAGGGGAACATGAACAAAAGTGTAGGCCAGCTGATATTGGGTTGTAGGTTGAGTGGGGCTTCATGTGAGTTCCATCTCCTTTTGGTACTCTTTTCGCCATATGCTTCACATTTTGATGAGAACAAGTTCCCAGATCTGCACCAATGTTGTTTTCAAAAGGTTACTTTGCTAAGTGCAATACCAGTCTCCTAACCTTTGCTAGATGGCAGTAGGGACACTGCCTCTCTTCATCTGATATTTCCCCAGAGCAAGAAGCCCAGGATCAGGAATTCCAGAGTGCAATGTAAAATTCCCACATTTCCGCACTCTTTCACTTTATGCTTTCTGTTATCTCTGCCATTTGGGACTTGCTTCAAAACTGAGGCGTTTTCATTTCCAAAATTCGTTGAAAAGGGACACCATATGAGAATGGACTGTAGGCTTGCCAAAGCTGGCTGAAAGCATCTTGGAAGTTTCTCTGCATAACCTCCAGTTTCCAACCATCCCATCCCCGTCTAACAGCCTTTCTCCTCAGCCCCCAAATTGTTTGTTTGCAATGAATACAAAAACCCACATGATCGGTTTTAACATCCATATACTTTTTCTCTGTAACTGTCACATTCAGAGGTATGAATAATATAATGTGTGTTGAGAATGTACAGCCTGTTAGCTTCTATTGACTGAGGGACTTGTGTGGGCAAAAGAGAACAAATTGCTTTCTTTATAAAAAGCCTAGTCTGTGCATTCCAGATCTACTCACAGAACAATATGTGACATTGTGCTTGCTCTGTCACATGTTAAAGCTCTGAGTAGCCCACACACTAACCTCTGGCTTTTCCTGCCTTGTACAATGTTTCAGGCAGAAACCATGTTCTGGATGACCCAATAACTGTTGCCAATAATATTATCATTTTGACAGCATCCCCAGCACATGGAGGAGAGAGCTAACATTCCCACTCTCCCACCATTATCCCAGGTTCTTCAGAAATTGAACATTAATCTTTCAGTCACTTCTGTAAACTATCTGGGAAGATTAAAAAAAAATCACTGAGGCATTAAATAATTGAGGTTTTTTTCATTTTCTTTCGATTCTATCCAAAATCATAGCATTATGGAATGATCAACTACTAGTTCAACAGGGGTGCAGGTACATAATTATTTGAAATTTGCATCATAAGTAGACAGGGTGATTAAGAAGGTGTTTAGCACGCTTACCTTCATTGCTCAGACCTTTGATTGTTAGAGTTGGGTTGTCATGTTGTACAGGACATTCATAAGGCCTCATCTGGAGTACTGTGTCCGATTCTGGACTCCCTGTTGTAGGAAGGGTATTATTAAGCTGGAGGGGGTTCAGAAGAGATTTACCAGGATGTTACCGGGTATAGAAGGTTTGAATTATAAAGAGAGGCTGGATAGGCTGGGACTTTTTTCACTGGAGTGTAGGAGGTTGAGAGGTGACCTTATAGAGGTTTATAAAATAATGAGGGATATAGATAGGGTTAATGGTAGTTGCCTTTTCCCCAGGGTGGGGGATTTCAAGAAGAGGGGGCACATTTTTAAGGTGAGAGGAGATTTAAAAAAAGGCAAATCTTTTACACAGAGAGTAGTCTGTGAGTGGAACAAACTTCCAGAGGAAGTGGTGGATGTGGGTACAATTACAACATTTAAAAGACATTTGGATGAATACATGAATAGGAAAGATTTAGAGGAATATGGGCCAGGAGCAGGCAGGTGGGACTTAGTTTAGTTTGGGATTATGTTCAGCATGGACTGATAGGACCGAAGGGTCTGTTTCCGTGCTGTATGACTCTATGACTCTATGTCTGTGTTGGCTCTTTGAAAAAACTATTTCATCTCCGACCTGGAGTACAGCATATGGAATGCCTAACAGCTACAGCAGAATGATACTGAGTCTTAAGGAGTTAGATTGCAAGAAGAAGCAATGTAGAATTGGTTTGTATTCTGCTGGAGTTTGAAGATTGGAGGTTTTAGTCTGATCAAGGTGCTTGAAACAATGATATAATAGAGATACCCAATCATATCCTCTTGAACAGACGGTTGGTAATCTTATAAACAGAGCTAGGCCATTTAGGAAGGAAATCAGAGAAAACTGTTTCACATAACGGTAGTGAAAATCTGATAGTCTCTTGTATAAAATGCAGTTTGGATATTGAGGTTCATAGAAGCTTTTAAGACTGAGATATACAAGTTCGTATTGTCATGCATATCAAAGGATAAAGAGCTAAGGTATAAATCAGATGATCTAATTAAATGACAGAACAGGCTCAAGGGGCTGAATGGCCTCTTCCTGTTTTAAAATGTGAATTATAGAATCTTAGAATCCCCACAGTGTGGAAAGAGGCCATTTGGCCAATCAATTCTACTTTGACCCTTCGAAGAGCACACCACCCAGATCCACCCCCATTCCCTAACCAATCCACCTAGCCACCACAACATTGGACGGTGGGAGGAAACCGGAGCACCCGGAGGAAATGCATGCAGATACGGGGAGAATGAGTCAAATAGCAATGTTCACAATTTTGATACATTTGTGGGCGGGCTATTGCGAGATCCCAAACAGTCCCCCCAGTGGCTCCCTGGAACAAGCCAGCTACAGAAAAGTTTCAGCAGCAACAGGGAGAGAACCACTTCATGGTTTGCAGCAGCGGGCACAGCTCAGTCACTGTACCCTGGGACAGCCTGTACTGGCACTGCCCCTCACTCAGCTGCAGGAAATACCACCGAAGACAGGCCCTCCTGTACTTCCTGAGGGGCTGTTCAGCTGTGACCTCTTTGTGATGACACTGCTTAGGTTCTGCTGGATGTTACTGCAGTTCTGGGTGTGTTGCTGCATGGTTCCTCTGCTATATCCCTGCACCTCCAATACATCACAGCAATAGCAACCAGCAGGCCTGCTGGGCCTGGGCCCAGCCTGTTTCAGGGCGTGGTCAGCAGAAGAACCAGGACAGGCCCTTAGCAATAACAGCAATCAGACTTCGCCCCATTTACAAATGAAGGCTTCGCAGGTTCCTCAATGCAGTGGGACATTGAGCGTTCTGACAGGGAAGACCGAGCATTGACTCCTATTGACAATATCAGATTGGACCTTATTCTGATGAATGCATCACCAATCACGTGGCAAATGATTTGCTGCAGAATTAGTGAGCACTGACTAATGCCTTTTCCTCCCAGCCCCACATCACCCACAAAAGGCAGCGCTGCGTGTAAGGGAGTCTTGGAGATGAGAGACGTAATTGATTGCAGGCCCCTATGCACACCAGGAGGTCTTGTATCAGCAGTGTGCATTGTGTTCCAGAGGTGTCTCTTTAAGGTCACCCAGGATTACTGCTTCACAGAGGTATCTGGCACTTATTGGCAAGAATTGTAACTCAACTTCTGGAACTTATTTGGAAAATACAACTCGTTGCTCCCAATATAGAGAAAGGTTTTGCTTGTCTTTTCATTCAATTTTCTGAAATTCCTGGCCATAGTCCACATCGTTCAGGGCCTGGGAAGGTTCAGCCTGGTATTCTTGAGTCGCTTGGTGTTCCTGCACTACTGCTAGGCCTAGAATTTTCTGTCGGCTATTTTAATGGAAGAACTCGTTCAGTTCTGGTCTCCCTGCTATAGGAAAGATGTTGTGAAACTGGAAAGGGTTCAGAAAAGATTTACAAGGATGTTGCCAGGGTTGGAGGGTTTGGGTTATAGGGAGAGGCTGAATAGGCTGGGGCTATTTTCCCTGGAGTGTTGGAGACTGAGGGGACAGTTTATAGAGGTTTATAAAATCATGAGTGGCATGGATAGGGCAATTAGCCAAGGTCTTTTCCCCAGGGTAGGGGAGTCTAAAACTAGAGGGCATAGGTTTAAGGTGAGAGGGGAAGGATTTAAAAGGGACCTAAGGGGCAACTTTTTCACACCGAGGGTGGTGCGTGTATGGAATGAGCTGCCAGAGGAAGTGGTGGAGGCTGGTACAATTACAACATTTAAAAGGCATTTGGATGGATATATGGAGATTGCAAGAACTGCAGATGCTGGAGTCGGAGTCAGAGTCAGTACAGTGTGGAGCTAGAGGAACACAGCAGGTCAGGCAGCATCAGAGGAGCAGGAGAGTTGATGTTTCGGGCCTAGATCCTTCATCAGGACTGGGGAGGGGAAAGGGAGCTGGGAAATAAATAGAGGGAGGAGGGGTGGGGCTGGGGAAGGCAGGTGGGTTGGTGATAGGTGGATGGCCTAAACATAGAATTCACCAGTTTCAAAATCTCCCCACCCCCCGGCCTCATCCCACATCCAACCCTCCCTCTCATACTCGGTTCCTTGACCTGACATTACCTGTCCATCTCCTTCCCCACCTATCCACCACAACCTTCCCACTCACCAATCATCACTACCCTAACTACATCTACCTATCATCATCCCACCTACCTTCTCCCTGTCCCACCAATCATCCCTCTATTTATTTACCCCTCCCCGGTCCTGATGAAGGGTACAAGCCTGAAATGTTGACTCTCCTGCTCCTCTGACGCTGCCTGACCTGCTGTGTTCCTCCAGCTCCACACTGTGTTGACTAGATGGGTACACAGATAGAAAGAGTTTGAGCCAAACGCTGGCAAATGGGACTAGATTAATTTAGGATTAATGGTCGGCATTGATGAGTTGGACCGTAGAGTCTATTTCTATGCTGTATATGTCTATGATTATAACTGCTTAATGTCATCTCATTCCCTGTTGTTTGATCCATGGCATCACTGTTTTGTCCCAGTATTGAAATACAGAGTGGTTTAGCATATCAGTGCATTAGGCAATTATAACCAACAGACCTGTGTTGAGTAAGAAATTCCATTGAAGAAGGGTGGATGGCATTTAATTCAACATTTGGTCTTCTCAGCCTATCTAATGTAGATATCATTGTAGAAGTCAACATTGAAGCCTTGAAAAATCATTTCAAAGCTGGAAGTCAAGTTATAGATTGAGTATAAAAGTGAAACATTGGCATGGGTATAGGTGGTTGTCATTTTGAGAAGTCGCCTGTTTGTAATGCTGAACGATGCCTGGCAGCAGATACGCCATATACT
The DNA here is from genome assembly GCF_021869965.1 of Rhincodon typus. Lineage (NCBI taxonomy): Eukaryota > Metazoa > Chordata > Chondrichthyes > Orectolobiformes > Rhincodontidae > Rhincodon > Rhincodon typus. The sequence goes on along the minus strand of NC_063354.1, from coordinate 43,978,986 downwards.
GTTAAAGGACATGCACACAATGTCATCACAATATCACAGCCTGTGACCTAATGGTATGAAGCTCTCAGTCTCCATCTTACTGAGCTCTATCCTCTTGTAGCATGGCACGCTAAGCAAAGCGTGCTACAGTACATTCAAATTGCTCAGCTTAAGCCCAGACATGCAAGTGTCTATGATTCATGCATGTAAAAAAACTGTAACATGAGATCATTGAATTCTTCAGTGTCTTCAATATATATTATATATTTATGTTAGTTGAGACAACATAAGTATCACATCATGATGGATGAAGGCCATCAGCTATCACATGTTAATATCACATTGGGGCACGTCTTAAAATCCCACACACCCTCTAACATGGCCTTGCTTGATTGATCCTTTACTCTGGTGAAAAGGTGACAATAAGTAAAATATGCATTTTTGGGATAAAATAGGAGGCCAACTATTAAATGCAAATTTATTATGTCAAGGCTGAAAAGAGGGTTTGACCTAAACACTGATTATATCTAAGACAAGAGGCTGGAAAGATGATGGTGTATTATACTTTGAATCGACATACACAACAATTTACGGTAGTGTCTACATAGCATTAACTAATCATGTCTTGTTGATTCAAATCCTCTTTTCTCTCACTCTTTCCAATATTGAAATGTTTGGTCCTGGATCTGTATAAAGATATAAGTAAGTATGTAAGTATAATAAAAGGATGGTTTCAGGATTGCGAGTGAAACCCTTGATGGCTCGACATGGGAGGAAGCAGGAGGGGGCTTGTAAGCAGACAGTCCTGTTTACTGGAAGGACTGATTTCCTTTTAGGATTACTGTACTGTACAATGTCCTGTTTTATCTGCCTCTGCGGCTGTGGCAATCACAAATTTGACATTCCACCTCACTTGTCATGGTTAATCCCACAGATATAACCAGCTCAGACTTTCACCGTTAGCCTTTTGTAATCATTGGCTCTGCTGATTGAAGCTTCTCACAATCGCGTCCAGCTGAATCAATCCTAAGCGGAGGCTGAGTGTGTGAAATCTAGTGGCTATTGCTTCTCAGATAGCCAGTTTGATGAAATAGTAATTAGACTATATAGGAGTGAACAGACAGTAAATTTATAGCTTGTTCAAGCTCCTGATTTTGATGCAATCCATCCAGTTATTTCCACTAACTCCTGATTATGTTTTCACTGAATTGTGGCTGCCCTGTTTCTTATCAGCGTGAGACTGTCTTGCTGGGAGAAAGGGACTAGCAGCTGTGGTGTGATTGGGTTCATTTCAGTGTCTCTTCCTCAGCTGCAGAGATCACTCTTGGTAATGAGAATGTGTTTCTCTGTGTGTGATGTGGGAGAATTGAGGGGGAGAGGCAGACGTCACCTTGGACTCTAGGTCATCTCTCCACTTTTATTATCAATATACGATTGCATTCAACTGTGTTGTTGATGTTACAATTCATCCTAAAGGAGACGTAGACTTCACTGTCCAACAGAAATGTGTGCCTGCTTCAGAAAGCAGACAGGAATTCGACTAAATGGAGAATAAAAGCACTGAAAGGCCAATACATAGTGAAGGCTCAGTTGCTACTTTGGTGTTAACTGTGATTCAATCGCTAGCACTTTCTATCAAGGGTTTGAGTCCCACTCCAGAGAGACCTAGGCTAATGGTCTAGTAATCAGCACTGTAGGACCACTATGTTATTGGAGATGCCAACTTTTGGGGGAGACTGAGGCCTCCTCTCTGTTCACCATCCAACAGCCTTTCCAGGTGAAGCAGCATTTCACCTGTACCTCCTCCAACCTTGTGTGTTGTATTCCCTGCATCCAATGTGGCCTACTCTACATTAGAGAAACCAAACGCAGACTGGGTGATCGCTTTGTAGGACATCTCCGGTCTGTGCAAAAGCATGGCCCCAACCTTCCTGTAGCCGGTCATTTTAACACAGCGTCCTGCTTGCATGTCCATGTGTCTGATCTCAGCGAACTGCGGTGCTCCAGCGAATTACAGCGCAAACTGGAAGAGCAACATCTCATCTTCAAACCAGGCAAACTACAACATTCTGGGCTCAATATTAAGTTCAACACCTTCAAATTGTAAACCCATTCCTTCCCTTTCTTTTCACTTTACTTGTTACATTCTCTGTCACCCTCTCTCCCCACCTCCATCCCAGTGAAGAAGGGTCTAGGCCTGAACCGTCAGCCTTCCTGCTCCTCTGATGCTGCTTGGCCTGCTGTGTTCATCCAGCTCTACACCCTGTTATCTCGGACTATCTGTGCTGTCCAGTCTGGCAGGCAGACACACCATTGCTCTGCCATTCTCACATTCCAATCACTTAATCTGAACTATAAACATCATTTCTCCCCCAGCAATCCACCACCACCCCACCCAACACTACTGCATAAATACTGTCTCCTCCACACTTCATGTCAGCTCTGATGGAGAGTCATCCAGACTCGAAGTGTTAGTTTGCTCTCTCTCCATGGATGCTGCCTGAGCTGCCGTGATCTCTCTTGTTTGCCCTCGCAGTCTGACATAAAAGGTGCTTTAATATTATTTAAAGCAGAGAGCAGTGGAAACTCATGGCTGATTGTTATCACTGGCAATCCCTCGCAGGCTCTCGTCCACTCTCAGGGTCGGTCCATAAGTGGCTGTACAGACCAATCCAGCTATTACAGGTTCTGTTACACTTGGGGCAGGTGGTGGTCACAGGAAGGGGGTGGGTGGGGCGTGTTGTGTGGCAGCGCGTTCCTTTCGCTGTTTTCGCCCGGCTTCCTTTTTTTCTCCCGACAGCATGTCTCGAGGTATGCAATACCTTCACGGATGCTCTTCCTCCACTTTGGACATTTACCTCTCAGCCAACATGAGTGAAATTAATGACCCGGCTATTTATTTATTTATTTATTTAATGCGTGGGGTTTTGCTGTGAATAAATTTGGCTGCCATGTTTCATTTATTCCAACATTTCGCGTGTCTTTATTTGGCTGCGAAACTTTTGGGACATGGCCGTGAAAGGTGTAACATGAATGTAACATAGGGTGGCA
>NC_063354.1:43946355-43970956 GCF_021869965.1 Rhincodon typus | reverse complement strand
AGAGTTGCATTAGCCAGGTGAGGACAACAAACGACATTTCCGAAACGTCAGCCTTCCTGCTCCTCTGATGCTGCTTGGCCTGCTGTGTTCATCCAGCTCTACACCTTGTTGTCTCAGATTCTCCAGCATCTGCAGTTCCTACTATCTCTGTTGCCCATTCTGTTGTCTTTTATCCCATCATGTCCACAACCTGAGACAATTCCTATCAATTACACTTCAGTTGTAATGCATCTCTCCCCCTTAAGTCAATCCCTTTGAAACTTCCTTAGCACTTTGTCAGGTATACCATTCCAGGCTATTTCTTTCCATACAGCTACTGAATTTACACCTGCAGTCAGTTTGGCCATCTCAGTCCTCTTTAAGAAAGTACTTTGAAATTTAAGTTCTGTATGTCAAACGTGATCCAGGGTCACGTTCTGTTGTTCTGTGGTCAATTCCTAAGTAAAATTTCTCAGTGCCGCAGTCTCCCGTTAAGATCATCTTTGCAATGACTCCTTAGGTGCGATAATCATGGAGAGTTCCCTTCATCATTAGTGAAAAAAAGGAGTTGGGCCGTTACGTTGGGGTTGTACAGGACACTGGTGAGACCTCTTCTGCAGTACTGTGTCCAATTCTGGTCTCCCTGTTACAGAAAGGATATTATTAAACTGCAGACGGTTCAGAAGAAATTTAGCAAGGTGTTGCCAGGAATAGAGGATTTGAGTTATTAGGAGAGGCTGGATAGGTTGGGACTGTTATCAATGGAGTATAGGAAGTTGATAGGTGACTTTGTAGAGGTTTATAAAATAATGAGGGGTATAGATAAGACGAATGGCAGATGTCTCTTCTCTCAGGTGGGGGATTTCAAGACTAGTGGGTTATCTTTAAAGTGAGAAGAGAAAGATTTAAAAAAGACATGAGAAGCAGTTTTTTTTTTACACAGAGAGTGTTCGTGTGTGGAATGAACTTCCAGACGAAGCGGTGGATGCAGGTATAATTACAATGCTTAAAAATGCAGGCAGGTGGGACTATTTTAGTTTGGGATTATGGTTGGTATGGAATGTTCGGACTGCTGTAGACTCTACAATTAACAAATCATTACTAATCTGGGAAAAATAGTGCAGTTGTACTCTTTATTTTCAGATAAAGTGTGACATTGTTTTGTGTAACTTTTAAGAAAAAGAATCATTTCTAATATTTTATTGTGACAAATGTGCGTAATTAAATTAAGAAATTCAATCCCAAACAGCCTTGTTATCCCTGATTTCCCGTGATATTGATTCAAATGCCTGTGTCCTGGTGTAGTAAGATAACATTAGCTCATTTGCATGGAGCACCAAGGCTCTGTTAAAGCCACATCTGCCTACAGGACTCCTGAAGGACCCTGTGATATATGCATATACTGTTCAACCATTTGCTTCTGAATAAATATGTGGAATTGGTATGACAAAGAGAGAGAAACACACACACAAAAGAGATATTAGTTGGAAGACAGCCAAGTGGATGGGAACTGTGAGGCTAAGGGTATCAGCTGTGATACACTGTGCTCGATTCCCAATGGAGACTTGTATTTGTTTCAGTTCCATTGACTCATGCTGCTTCTAGGAATGTCACACAGCAATTAACAGCTGCAGGGTATCATTCTGTCCCCATTCCCATCAACATAACCTACCTCCTTTCTTGTATTGTTTCTACATCCCCCCCGCAGCTGAATAGATAGAGTTGCCTGAATGTGCAACATGCATTTTCAAAATCCACTTTGTTTCAAAACAATAATTCATAGCTGCACTGTGAGCAACGACTGAGCTAGTCAGGAAGAGAATTGCTTATTCCAAATGACAGCTTTAGCTGAGGTTACACTGAACCATTTGCACCAGATCAGTACCAACCCCAGTCATCGCTGATCTTTCCCAGGATAATCGCCACATTAGCTGAGGAATAAGAGTTTAGTTCTGTCCTAGCATTAATCTTGAACAAGTTAATCAGAGGAGATGCTACCGTTTAAATGATCTCCCATTAAGCATGGCCCTCACTGCTCCATTCAGTCTTATTTTCTTAAACCTCCTCAATATACCTCACCCATCCCTACACCTTGCATTTCTTCAGTATGTCCAACTGTCTGCAGTGAATACAAATCTGTCCCAATTCTTCCTAATATGACCACGCTTGAAATACCTACTTCACCATGTTAAATGTTGACCTATTACATCCAAAAGGTTTTTCTGTATGTGAAACAGGAGCAGTAACATTCAGAAATTCATCTTTCAGACCAGCTATGTAGTAATAATTCTTCATCTTATTGTGGCCTTCAAGTTGTGGTCTCCCTGCTATAGGAAAGATGTTGTTAAACTTGTAAGGGTTCAGAAAAGATTTACAAGGATGTTGCCAGAGTTGAAGGGTTTGAACTATAGGGAAGAGGTGAATTGACTGGGACTATTTTCCCTGGAGCGTTGGAGGCTGAGGGGTGATATTATAGAGATTTATAAAATCATGAGGGGCATGGATAGGGTGAATAAACAAGGTCTTTTCCCCAGGGTTGGGGGAGTCCAAAACTAGAGGGCATTGGTTTAAGGTGAGAGGGGAAAGATTTAAAAGGGACCCAAGGGGCAACTTTTTCACATAGCGGGTGGTGAGCGTATGGAATGAATTGCCAGAGGAAGTGGTGGAGGCTGGTACAATTATAACATTAAATGGCATCTGGATGGGTACATGAATAGGAAGGGTTTAGAGGGATATGGGCCAAATGCTGGCAAATGAGACTAGATTAATTTAGGATATCTGGTTGGTATGGATGAATTGGATTGAATGGTCTGTTCCTGTGTAGTACAGCTCTCTCAGACTTTAAATGCTCCATAAGTAAGTGAAAAGATACATTTGGCAAAAAGGACATGCCCCCCACCCCCCAAGGAGCTGAATATAGATACACAGTGAGTGACCTTTATCCTGAACAAACGCTGACATTGTTTGGGCTAGAAATGCAATATGGCACTACTGTGTCTCTGGCTTACAGTAGTTACATGATCTCTCTACCATGAGGAACATGCTGCAGGCAGCCATCTTACAGCAAGTTCAGTGAAAACACAATAAAGTGCTCATAACGTAGTGTCAGAGCGGAGTTGAGATGGAATGTTGAAGAGCGTTTTGAAGCACAACTACTAAAAGAAGAACACTGGAGTGTTCAGAGCTGCTGGAAGCTGCTAAAAGCTACATAAATGAACGAAGAATCAGACCTCGGCTGGAAGTATTGGGTAAGACACAAAGACTGCAACGTTTCTTGTCCTGACACTGGTTGAAATAAAAGGTGATCTGATGCAGAACTAGTAATTTTTGGTAAGAGATGAGCAGGAAAGCTGACGTTTCAGGTCTGGACTCTTTTTCTGAAGAAGGGTCCAGACCCGAAATGTCAACTTTCCTGCTCCTCTGATGCTGCTTGGCCTGTTGTGTTCCTCCAGCTCTGCACCTTGTTATCTCAGTTCCAGCATCGGCAGTTCCAATTATCTCCTAATAATTTTTGGTTACTTGCAAGTGAAGCTTTCTAACTGTTGATGTCATTCATGAGATACAGGTAGTTGGCCCACTGTTGGCATCTCTGCAGCTCCGAAGGCGCAGACAGCATGAGATTGTTAATAATCATGGATGATGGTCTATGATCCTGGCAGTTCCTATGTAGTCTTTCTCAGTGCTAAGCACCCACAGGCTCCTGGTAAATTCATCTCTCCGTGCAAAGACCCTAAGGTGTAGGGGCAGGCACCCAGTTGCCAGATTGGATCAGGCTGCTTCTTAGGCCTGCTCACTTGCTGCTTTAGTGCTCAATCACTTTGTGCCTACTTGGATACCCATTGCAATTCTACCTTCCCATGCCTTGCTTTTCAGTGCAGACACAAGGCCGGGCAGCTTGTTACTGTTGTCAGCAGTCAGCAGTCAAAGTGTAGACATGTTTCCGCATGTCACCATTCAAATGCCAGTGTTACATCTGCACGGGTGTATCAGCAGTGTATGTGGCAGTAACACTGCAGGTAAATGGCCATTTCTTGAATTCGGAGTAGTGTGGTGCTCAGTCATGTCAAGGGAGACACTCTTCAGACAGGGGCTCCTGGCACAGTAAATCAAGGGCAGCCTCGACCTGTCCAGGATCTTGCACATGACCATTCAATTCCTGGGATAGTCAGGAACCTCTCATAATAAAGGGTGAGAAGCTGAATGTTGGATGCCCTCTTTGCTCTTTCTGCCATATTATGGGCTGTTCTTTCCTGCACCAAGAGAAGGTAACAGAAAGAAGATGGTGATGCCTACCCTGGGAGAGCAGGAAAAGCAATTAACCCTTGTCCTGCGCTGCTGGGCATTCCTCCAAGTGGTTGAGATGGCACTGATCCAGTTGACAACCTAGAACCAGGTTTGCCTGGTATACTGCCGAGGCCTTTTCTGCCAGTGCTGAATGAAAAGGACAGCCCTTCTCTACACCACCCTGTCTACCAGGACATCCAGGACCCTGTCCTCAAAACAAGCTGCCAATTCCCTGGGCAAATGTCACAAACTGAGCAAGGGTGGCTCCAGACCTGCCAGTGTTTACCCAGGTGCACTGTGGCCTTTTAAAGATGGCACGGCAGAGAGGATGGTTGATGGTGAGATATCCCAGCAGTGATGACTTCTCCTGGCTACGATAAGAGTCAAGCTGGCATCAGACAAGTGGGGTGTTATAGAGATGTTGTAGACAACGGGTGGAACACCTTTGGAACGATAGTCCTCCCAGGGCCTTGTGGAAAGAATCCCTCAACGAACCTCAATGAAAATGGCAGCCAAAAGCACTGTTAGATTTGGTCTTGAACATAGAACATAGAACAGGACAGCACAGTACAGGCCCTTCGGCCTACGATGTTGTGCCGACCTATTAACCTGCTAAGATCAAACTACCCTGCATACCCTACATTTTACTATCCTCCAAGTGCCTATCCAAGAGTCGCTTAGAAGTCTCTAAAGTATCTGATTCCACGACTACTGCCGGCAGCGCATTCCACACGCCCACCACTCTCTGTGTGAAGAACCTACCTCTGACATCTCCCCTATACCTTCCTCCAATCACCTTAAAATTATGCCCCCTCGTAACAGTCATTTCCGCCCTGGGAAAAAGTCTCTGACTATCCACTCTATCTATGTTTCTCATCATCTTGTACACATTGTACCGCATTGCATGTACAGAGACTGACAAGAATGCTATTGCATGAGAAACGTAGGGTGCATACTGGCTAACTTGGGTAACCCACAGTATAAGTGATAACGTATGCCTTTTTTGTGCATAGAAATGCAATACAGTATTAATGCCTTCTGGCTTGTCATTGTCATGCGCCCTCTACTATGGAACACTCACTGTTGGCATCCATCTCACAGCTGGTTCTGTAAAGGTGCAGGACAAAAGTGTTGTCCTGTGGGCCCATAACAGATTTTGTGCAGTTGCACAGTGAGTGGCCCTTACCTTGAGTAAACAGTATCTCTGTACATTTACACTGCAAACTTTCTGATAATCTGTAATATTTCCCAGAGTTTGTGTACTTCTGTACATTGAGTTGAACTGTGACCAGAATAATTCTGACACACAGTGATTTGGTGGTTCAGAATCCAAATAGGAACTGGATGAGAATGAGACTAATGCTTCACCTCTATCTGATCTGATTGTTAACAACACTGAGAAGAAATACCTTTGTCAGAAATGTGTCCTAAAGTTGAAGAATCTATAAAAGACCTCACAGAGTCTGTGGCATTCTCTGGCTGTGCTAGCCTGTAGGAAATGGGTCTGACAGATGGAACTGTACATTTGTACAAAAACCAAGGGATCCAGTTTTTCAAATCAGCTTAACCCAGTGTCAAGGAACCTCTGGGTCTGAATACAATTGGCTTGTTTTTAAAGCCCAGGGCACATTAATATTTCTTCAATTGCTGCTGATGCCAGGCTGGGTGTAGAGATACGAAGTCAGCCATGGCCTGGGAAAATTCAGGCTCAGACAAAGCACAATACCAATGCCACGGCAATAGTCAAATAAAGACACTCTTCCTGAGCCAGATCCAATTAAAGATGCCTGCACTTTGTCCCATTCAATATCTTTGGTCCCCTTCTCAAGCAATTGTTGCTCAGTGCCTGGTGCTATCACAGAACCCACCCCTGACGCTGGGTTTACACCCTAAGCAATTTTGTGTCCTGTTCAGTCATTTACAATTTTAACAATTTTATTCAGCCTCCAGACTTCTGGGGGAGACAGTATAAAAACGTAGCAAGCTAGCTGTTGGGTTGTACATTTTCTTGTTGAGTTTGAAAGGTACTCAATGAATAACAGATCTCGAGCTGCTTTTCCTTCTAGTTGATAGGGTGGTTAAAAAGGCATGCAGTACACTTGTCTTGGACAATCATTGCATTGGTTATAAGAGCAGGAGGGCTACATTGGAACTGTACAGGACTTTGGTTAGGTCACAACTGGAGTACTGGTTGGCAGACGAGATTGAGGATGTGAATGCACTGGAAAGAGAGCATAGGAGATTTATCAGAGTTGGGGCATTAGAGCTATAAGGAAAGGCTGGATAAAATTGGGTTGTTTTCTTTGGAGCAGAGGGGTGACCTAATTGAAGTGTATAATATTTTGAGGGGCATGGACTGGGTGGATAGAAAGCAGCTGTTCCCTTTAGGTGAAGGGGCAGTAATGAGTAGACATGATTTTGAAGATGAAAGGTGGAAGAATCACAGGGCATTTAAGGGGAGCTTTGTTTATCCATAGAATAGTGGCAGTGGTGGGGAGGTGATGGCCTAATGGCATTATCACTGGACTATTAATCAAGAAAGTCAGCTAAAGTTCTGGAAACCTGGTTCAAATTTGGAAATGAAACATGAAATTTGAATTCAATAAAACATATCTGGATTTAAGAAACCACTGTCGGTCATGAAAGCATTGTCAGTTGTTGGAAAGGCCCATCTGGGTCACTAATGTCCCACAGGGAAGGAAGTCTGCCATCCTTACCTGGTCTGGCCTACATGTGACTCCAAGCTCTGAGCTGCCCTCTGAAATGGCCTAGAAGCCACTCCGTTGTACCAATTGCTATAAAGTCTCAATAAAGAAATGAAACCGGATGGACCACCTGGCACCAGAAAAGACAATGTCAACCCTGTAAAGTCCTCCTCACTAACATCTGGGGGTTAGTGTCAAAACTGGGAGAGTTGTCTCACAGATGAGTCAAGCAATAGTCTGACATAGTCCCCTCTCATCCCCGCCTCCTTGACCTGTCCATCTTTTCTCCCACCTATCCGCTCCTCCTACCTCACTGACCAACCCCCACTCCTACTTCCTACCTACTAGCCTCATCCCCGCCTCCTTGACCTGTCCGTCTTCTCTCCACCTATCTGCTCTCTATCCATCTTCTATCATCACCTCCCCCTCTCTATTTATTTCAGAGTCCCCTTCCCCGCCACCATTTCTGAAGAAGGGTCCAGACCTGAAACGTCAGCTTTCCTGCTCCTCTGATGCTGCCTGGCCTGCTGTGTTCATCCAGCTCTACACCTTGTTATCTATGCCTGACATAGTCATACTCTAAGAATCATACCTTACAGACAATGTCCCAGACACCACCATCACTATCCCTGGATATGTCCTGTCTCACCAGCAGGACAGGCCCAGCAGACATGGTGGCACAGTGGGATACAGTTGACGGGGAATTGCTCTGGGAGTCATCAACATTGTCTCAGGACCCAGTGAAGTCTCATGGCTTCACGTTAAACATGGGCAAGGAAACCTCCTGCTGATTACCAGGAACCATCCTCCTTCGGTTGAATAATTAATACTTCTCCATGTTGAACACCATTTGGAGATAGCACAGAGGGTGGCAAGGGCGCACAATGTACTCTGGGTGAGCATCCCCCACTCAATCATTACCATGATTCCAGGGATCAACCCTGGTTCAATGGAGAGTGCAGGAGGGCATGCCAGGAGCAGCACCAGGCATACCTGAAGATGAGGTGTCAAACTGGTGAAGCCACCAAACAGGACTACCTGCACGCCAAACAGCGAAAGCAGCAAGTGATAGACAGATCTAAGCGATCCCACAACCAATGGATCAGATCTAAGCTCCGCAGTCCTGCCACATCTGGTAGGAAATAGTGGTGGACAATTAAACAACTCAGTGGAGGAAGAGGCTCCACAAATATCCCCATCCTCAATGTAAGTGCGAAGCATCTAAATGCAACAGATAAGGCCGAGGCATTTGCAAAGATCTTCAGCCAGAAGTGCCGAGTGGATGATCCATCTTTAACTCCTCCAGTGCTCCTCAGCATTACAGATTCAGCCAATTTTATTCACACCACGTGACGTCAAAAATTGTTGGAGGGAAAAGGCTGTAGGCCCTGACAACATTCGGCAATAGTACTGAAGACTTGTGCACAAGAACTTGCTGCTCCCCAAGCCAAGCTGTTCCAGTACAGTTACAACACTGGTATCTACACGACTATGTGGAAAATTGCCCAGGTAAGAACTGTGCACAAAAAGCAGGCCAAATCCAGCCCGGCCAATGATCGCCCCATCAATCTACTCTCAGCCATCAGTAAAGAGATGGAAAGTATCATCAACAGAGCTATCAAGCAGCACCTGCTCAGCAATAAAAACTGAAAGAACTGCGGATGCTGTAAATCAGGAACAAAAACAGAAGTTGCTGGAAAAGCTCAGCAGGTCTGCAGCATCTGTGAAGAGAAAATCAGGACTATCATTTCGGGTCTGGTGACCCTTCCTCAGAACTGAGATTCTGAGGAAGCGTCACCGGACCCGAAACATTAACTCTGATTTTTTTCTTCACAGATGCTGCCAGACCTGCTGAGCTTTTCCAGCAACACCTACTCAGCAATAACGTGCTCAGTGACGCCCAGTTTGGGTTCCCCCAGGGCCACACAGTTACTGACCTCATTATAGCCTTGGTTCAAACATGGACAAGAAGAGCTAAATTCCAGAGGTGAGGTGAGAGTGACAGCCCTTGACATTAAAGCTGCATTTGACCAAGTGTGGCATCAAGGAGCCCTAGTAAAACTGGAATCAGTAGGTATCGGCGGGGGCAAACTCTCCACTGTTTGCAGTCATACCTGGTACACAGGAAGATGGCTGTGTTGTTGGAGGTCAGTCATCTCAGTTCCAGAACATTTCTGCAGGAGTTCTCAGGGTAGTGTCCTAGGCCCAACCATCTTCAGCCATATTCAAATGGGCCCCAACTCACTGCAATATGCCAGAACTATGCAGGAAGGAGGAAGAGCACCTAAACAAAGTCTTTGCTAATAATGGATATCACAACAACTTCATCTGCTGGTGTCTACTAGATAGACAATGCCAAGTAGACACAGTATGCCCTAATACACTGACCACACTACCCAAGATCAAGAATATATCAAAACTGGTAATGAGATTCTTGTGACCACTAGGTGGCACACAAACCCACAGCTACACTACAACAAACACTCCCAATAACCAAAGACACCATATCCATGATGAAGGGTCTAGGCCCAAAACGTCAGCCTTCCTGCTCCTATGATGCTGCTTGGCCTGCTGTGTTCATCCAGCTCTACATCTTGTTACACCATATCCATGATGTGCACGACCAACGTTGTTTACAAAATACCTTGCAATGACTGAAACAAATATTATATCAGCCAGACTGGAAGGAAACTACCCATCAGGATCCACAAACACCAGCTAGCAGCAAAATGACATGACAAACTTTCCCTCATCTCAGTGCACTTGGACAATGGAAGCCATCAATTTAACTGGGACAATGTGACTATTCTCGCTCAAGCCAACCACAGATACACACGGGAATTCCTAGAGGCCTGGTTTGCAACCCGTAATGCAATCAAAAAACATGTGGAATAAGACCCCATATACAAACCCATGCAGAACAGAACCAGAAATGACATAATCCACTTAACAGACCAGATCATATAAATTCCAAGCAGAGTAGAACAACATCACTCCATCGGAGGCCGCACTGATGAAGTCACCTAGCAGGGTGATGAAACGTCTGTACAATAACCAACCAGCTCAGTGAGCAAGTCAACATCCTCACCCACAACCCGAGCTACAAATCTTCGCAAGAACCCCAATCATCTTCAGCTGCTTCATCAATGACCTTCCCTCCATCATAAGGTCAGAAGTGGGGATGTTCGCCGATGATTGCACAATGTTCAGCACCATTTGTGACTCCTCAGATAATGAAGCGGTCCATGTTCAAATGCAACAGGATCTGGACAATATCCAGGCTTGGGCTGACAAGTGGTAAGTGATATTTGCGCCACACAAATGCCAAGCTATGACCATCACCAATAAGATACAATCTAACCACTGTCCCTTGACATTCAATGGTGGTACCATAGCTGAATGCCTCACTATCAACATCCTGGGGGTTATTATTGAGCAGAAACTCAACTTGACTCACTGCATAAACACAGTGGCTACCAGAGCAGCTCAGAGGCTAGGAATACTGCAGCGAGTAACTCACCTCCTGATTCCCCAAAGCCTATACAATCTACAAAGCACAAGATGGAACACTCCCCACTTGCCTGGATGGATGGAGCCCCAACAACACTCAAGAAGCTTGACACCATCCAGGACAAAGCAGCCCACTTGATTGGCATCACATCCACAATCATCTACTCCCTCCACCACCGACGCTCAGTAGCAGCAGCGTGTACTATCTACAAGATGCACTGCAGAAATTCACCAAAGATCCTCAGACAGCACCTTCCAAACCCAAAACTACTTGTCACAGCAGATACAGGGGAACACCATCCCCTCCAAGTTCCCCTCCAAGCCACTTACCATCTTTACTTGGAAATATATGGCCGTTCCTTCACTGTCGCTGGGTCAAAATCCTGGAATTCCCTCCCTAATAGCATTATGGGTCAACCTACAGCACATGGACTGCAGCGGTTCAAGAAGGCAGCTCACCCCCACCTTCTCAAGGGCAACTAGGGATAGGGAATAAATGCTGGCCCAGTCAGCAATGCCCTTGTCCCATGAGCGAATAAAAATAATCCGGAATGTACTGCTCGGGAAAGCAGTAGATGCTGGAAACATCACAATCTTCAAACAGTATGTGGATGAGCTTTTGAAATGTTTGTAACATCCAAGGCTATGGGCCAAATGCTGGCAAGTGGAATTAGTGTAGATATGTCAGTGCAGACCTAATGGGCTGAAGGGCCTCTTCTGTGCTCTGTGGCTGTAAAAGCTTGGTTAGGCCATGGCCCATATTACAAAATCAAACATCAGAATAACAATAAACAATTCAGCCTCTCATAAGAACATGAGAACTAGGAGCAGGAGTAGACCATCCGGCCCCTCGAGCCTGCTCCACCATTCAGTAAGATCATGGCTGATCTTTTTGAGACTCAGCTCCCCTTACCCGCCCACTCACCATAACCCTTAATTCCTTCACTGTTCAAAAATTTATCTATCTTTGCCTTAAAAACATTCATAGCGGCAGCCTCAACTGCTTCACTGGATGGGGAATTCCGCAAATTCACAACCCTTTGGGTGAAGAAGTTCCTCCTCAACTCAGTCCTAAATCCGCTCCTCCTTATTTTGAGGCCTTGCCCCCATTTCTAGTTCCACCCACTAGTGGAAACAACGTCCCTGCTTCTATCTTATCTGTTCCCTTCACAATTTTATGTGTCTCTCAGATCTGCATCCCCCCCACCTCATTTTTCTACATTTCAATGAGTATAGTCCCAGTCTACCCAATCTCTTCTCATAAGCCAACCCTCTAAACTCCGGAATCAACCGAGTGAATCTCCTCTGCACCTCCTCCAATGCCAGTACATCCTTTCTTAAATAAAGAGACCAAAGCTATACACAGTACTCCAGGTGCGGCCTCACCAGCACCCAATACAGCTGCATCATAACTCCCCTGTTTTAAATTCCTCCATCCCTTAAAAAAAGGGAAGTTGTTTTTCAATCCTGTTCCATCAGTTCATCTGTATCTTTAATATATTTTCACCTTGTTGCTCCATAGTTTTAATACCATTGTCAAACAAAATCTATTCGTTTCAGTTTGAAACTCTTGAATATCCTCCAGCATGCAGAGGTTTTGGGCAGAGAATTCTAGATTTCAACCGCCTTTTGTGTGAAGAATTCTTCTCGATTTCACCTCAGAATAGCCTCATGGTGGAGATGAAAACATCATCTGAACTCCCCCAGCAGAGGGAATGTTTTTTCTCCATGCTGACGGCTTTTATTCTACTTTGCCTGGTCCTTCGACTTTACTCTGGATGTCAATAACCCAGGGCAATTCTAACAATGGAATGCATCCAACGTTCTTTAATAAAGCAAAGTACATACAAAAAAAACACTGTAGAAACCTTATGCAGACAACGCTTGCAATCATAAATGAATTTGTCTACATAGACAAGTCCGCTGATCAGATCAGATCAGGTGATCTCAACTTTTTGACCCATCTGTGATTCTGTGAACCTCGAGCTGCCTGATCAGATAACCTCTGTTCCCCGAGCTAGCTAATGTGAGGCAAGCCTTTTTAAAATCCTCTTTCCATACAGTGACATCGTGCATTCAAATGTTTACACTGTTCAACGTTTACACTCCAGTAAATGAGCAGATTGAGCGTTAGCAAATATTAAAGTGTCATGTTTTCCATTGATTAATGAACTCTTTAAGACTTGCTTCTGTCTCCCTGGAAAGAGGCTTCTCCCTTGTTTTTAATAAATTTTGATTTTAACTTTAGCTTGTTTACTCTTTACGTCATCCGACTAATTGTATGACATTTACACAGCACAATTCAATAACAATAACAAATTCAGCTGATAAGTAGTCCACGTTATCACATCTGGTTCACTCTGTCTGTATTAAACAAACATTTAACTTCTCTAGAGTGATTGTAACAGTTCAGTCCATTGCTACTGAGCTACAGTACTCCAATCTGAACAAATATGTCAGTGAAACACAGAAGTACTTCAAAACCAATGATCTTTCTCATCAGTCGGTCATCGCCAGACCTTGTCAGTTTTCTCATCGTTTCATTTCACTTAATTTCGGCTAACGCACAAACTTTAGGTTAATATCTACAATGCCCAATCAAATTGTTTTATCATTTGAAACACTCAGATTGATCAGCCTTAAATGTTCTAACCTCAAGGAAATCCAAAAGCAGAAATTGCCGGTAAATCTCAGCAGGTCTGGCAGCATCTGTCAGAGGGGAAGGGTCACCAGACCTGGAACGTTAACTTTGACTGACTTCTCTCTACGGATGCTGCCAGACCTGCTGAGCTTTTCCAGCAATTTCTGTTTTTGTCTTTGATTTGCAGCATTTGAAGTTCTTTCAGTTTTCAAGGAAATACAGGTCCACTTCATGCAACCTACTCTCATAATTTAATACTCATGGTTCTGTTAAATTTCAGTTTTGTAACAAGGAGCAACTACAAAACTGGACTTGTATGACTCTAGAATTTTAAAGATTGGGATATGTTTTAATTGATACTTATAGAATTTCTACAGAATGTGACAAGATGAATGTAGCTAGGATGTTTCTTTTGGCTGGTGAGAATATAATTAAGGGACACAGTTTCAGAATAAGAGTAGGCCATTTTATGCTGAGATGGGGAGGAGTTCCTTCCCTCTAAGGATGATAAATCTTTGTAATTCTCTACCTCAGAGGCCTGTGGATGCTCAGTCATCAAGCATTTTCAGCATGAAGAAATATGTTCAATACAAAATGGATCTATTGAGGCAGCTCTTCAACCATAATCTGGAGGAGTGGGTTTCACAGCCGAAATAGCTTCCTTCTGAGTTTCTACGTTCACTAGCATGGCCTTTGCTGAATACCTCTTGATCAACATGGTCATTTTCTGGCACTTGTGCAGCACAGATGTGATTTAGAGTGATATATGAAAGACTTGGATTGACATCTGTCACAGATGCAGTCAGTAATGCAGTGTGCTGGGGTTATTGCTGACAGTATGATGGAGCTGTGCTACCATCATTGGAAATTCAGTCAGTAACAGGGTACTGGAATAATTGAATGACAGTGTGAGGGAACAGGATTAATCTCAGTAGAGATATAATGGGTGGAGGCAGCTTCAGAGCCACAATCCAATCACCCTCATAATGTATTCTCTGAATTATGATTCAAAGTGATTTCTGTGCTGGATCGACCAGCATACATTTTCCACTTGGAGTTGTAGCAGATACCCAAGTGGGATTATAGTGTCTGAAGTATTTGAAGGTAGCTTGTCTTTCTCCATAATCTTGACAAAATTGAGGGAAATAATATCTCATTTATATCCTCATCGGCTTTAGTGTTGAGAGGTGAGTGTCTGTTGACATGGAGATACATCATTATATCCCACAAACCAGAGAACAAGTATCTTTTTAATTAAAATTAATTTCTTTTCATTTTCTGATGAATGTTATTGATTTTTTTTCAAGGAAATGACCATATGATGAATACACAGGCTACAGCCATAGAATCCCCTACAGTGTTGAAGCAGGCCATTTGGCCCATCAAGTCCATACACCTACCTTCTGAAGAACATCACACCCAGACCTACTCCTGATCCCTGGAAACCTGCATGTCCCATGGCTAATCCACTAAACCTGCACATCCCTGAACACTATGGGCAATTTAACATATCCAATCCACCTAACCTGCACATCTTTGGACTGCGGGAGGAAACTGGAGCACCCGGAGGAAACCCATGCAGACACGGGGAGAATGTGCAAACTCCACACAGACAGTCACCCAAGGCTAGCATCGAGCCTGGGTCCCTGGCGCCATGAGGCAGCAGTGCTAACCACTGAGCCACTATGCCATACAGGTGAGTTGGTTGTGTAATGGTAACATCACTCGATTAGTAATCCAGAGGCCCAGGGCTAATGCTCTGGATACACAGGTTCAACTGGATGGCAGCTATTCAATTTAAAAGTAAAATGCGGAGGAAGGAGCTTGTCTAAGGGCTGGTGCTATCAACCACCTTTCATTCAAAAAAGCTTCCTGCTTCACTAATATTCCTTAGGGAAGGAAATCTGCCAACCTTGTGTGGTCTGGCCTACACGTGACTCCGGGTGTACAGCAATGAGGGGGATTCTTAACTGCTCTCCAAAATAGTCTCGCTGCCACTCAATTCAGGAACATGACGGAAGGGCCTTGCGAGTGACACCCAAATCCCATAACAAGTAAAGAGTAAGAAATGCCTCTGAAAACTATTCACGTGAAACCCCAGGCCTCACTTTACAACAGGGTAAATCAATCCAATAAATCACAGGTTTAAAACTCATGTAGGTTCATGATGTGCATCTGCTACATAAGTGGAGTCGAGGCGATGAAGAATTTGTTGCAATGTCAGTCAGGGATTTTATAGTGGGTTTTAGCCCCGTGAGAGCTGATTGAAACAAAACCTAGGTACAAGGAAAACTTTCCTCAGAGAGAGGGAAGGAGGTGACGAGAAGCCGAGAGGGAAAGAGGTTTGAGCAGATGGAGAGAAAGAGGGATCTAGCGGGGCAGACAGAGAGATAGTCAGAGACAGAAGACTGAATTCTATTCTCACCCACTGATGTGTGTGAAAATGGGGTAGCTAGTAAAATGCAGCATGGGGCGTCATACTGCCTTGCCATGCGGTCCCAACTTGTCTTTCCTTTTGCAGCGAGTGGTGGAAGTGTAGAGTACTCCAGCCATCCTTGAGCCCTATTAATGCCCTTATGTGCCTCAGTCCTGCTACCTTACCTATGGCAGGTGAGTAGGTGAGTAGCTTTTACTGCCAGGATGGTGTTGGATGGCATGAGATGAGGTTAAGACACCTCCTTGGATGTCTACTGCACTCATCAGAGGCATCCACCCACCACAGTCACACAACAAACTTCTCTCTACCTCTTCCCTCGACCTCTGAAGCCCCACCTATCAGATCCCTTGTAGGAGCTCACTGTCATGATCTGATCACGTCCAGGACTTGCTATTAATCTGTCCTCTTCATTCTTTAGATATATATTTGTTCACTGGATAGGACAGCATTAATGCCCATTGCTAATTGTCCAGCTGTGGGCCTGGAGTCACATATGGTGCAGATTTCCCTTCCTTAAGGGCACTGGTTAATGATAGTGATGTAATGGTTCCCATTAGGTTGGCTTTTCACACCACATCTTTATTGAATTATTCACTATCTGCCGTGGTGGGCTTTAGACTGTGTCCCTAGAATATTAGCACTGTTGCCTCACATAGGTAGGGACCCGGGTTCAATTCCAGCCTCGGGTGACTGTCTGTGTGGAGTTTGCACATTCTCCCCGTGTCTGTGTGGGTTTCCTCCGGGTACTCTGGTTTCCTCCCACAGTCCAAAAATGTGCAGGTTGGGTGGGATTGGCCATGGGGAGTGCAGGGTTACAGGGATAGGGGGTTGGGTGTGGGTAGGATGCTCTTCAGAGAGTCGGTGTGAACTCAAAGGGCCAAATGGCCTGCTTCCACGCTATAGGGATTCCAAGATTCCATGATTCTGGATTACTAGACCAGTGACATTATGACAATGCCAAAGACTCCCTCATTCTACAGTCCCAGCCAGTGGCCACCACTTGGAATCTGGTGGGACTACAAAGCTACTGGCTAATCCAATTGATAGTTGGCTTTCTAAGGTAGATCTTCCTCCCTAGATGTTTTGGTGGAGATCTTGCCTGAATGATTGCCCTGCTGAGCCTAAAGATAGCTGTGTGACAGCTGGCTTTGTTGTGGGCAGGCTCCCGATTGACCTTATTTGGAGGGACCAGGAGGACGGCGTCCAAAATCCAGTCTAGGGAGAGTAGAGGAGAACAGGAGAAACAACTGGGAAGCAGAAAAATAAAAGAGAGACACCAAGAGATTGAGAGACAAAGGGAAGGGTTTTCTCGGCTCTGGGTTGGCAGACTGGGAGTCTGGACAGGTCGGGGAAATAGTGGGGAGCTGGGTTGGGATGGCTCCCTGACATAGTCTTGCAATGAGGGAGGGGGGAGTTTTCCTGGGAAAAGGACGGAATGTGGAGAGACTGTCCCCCCACCACGCCCTCTGATTAGAGGCAGATGGCCAATTTCAATATTGAAGAAGAAGAGAAAAAAAAAGGCAGTTCTGAGGAAGGGTCACCGGATCCGAAACGTTAACTCTGATTTTTCCCTTCACAGATGCTGCCAGACCTGCTGAGCTTTTCCAGCAACTTCTGTTTTTGTTTTTGTTCAATATTGAAGACCCTGTACAGGTTGTTTCTTTGGGGAAGGTTTAGATTTCTCTGGCTGGGGAGCAGATTGAACTCTGCAATGTGGGGACCTGACCAGCATCTTGGAGGAAGCTTAGCTGTGGCCCTCCAGGAATTCAGGCTCCAAAGGGAGGGCTGTGCACAGAGAGGGCCAACACATGGCCTCAGCGATGACTTAGAGATGACTTTTTAAAAAATTGTTTATTTACTTCCCGAAAGGGCGTCCCACCTTTGAGAAATCCTCACAACTCCAACCTTTCTGAACAGTGCCCCCTTTCCCCTCAGTGAGGTTTCTGATTGGGCCAGCAGCATCAGGAGGCCATCCTCCATGTTGAAGAGGATTGTTGAGCGTAGGGACAGCCTGTTAGAAAGCCAGCAGCAGTAAAACAGCCAAACTCATTACTTTGCTGGTGAACTCCTTCTTTGGGACCCTATTTTGCCTTGTACGCATGGTAAAGTCCTCCTCAAAGGTTGAGACATTCTAGTTAATATCATCGTTTGGAGAATGTGGGTGCTGGCAGTGATTGGTAATAACGTCCATGGCACAGGCACACGTTTCCGACATGAAGCACAACAGGCACCATCTTGGTAGAGGCATTGGTAAGCCCCCTTATTGTTTGTCTGAAGCACGTGGAGCAGACTTGCCTGGATGAGTGCAGCCCCAACAACACTCAAGAAGCTTGACACCATCCAGGACAAAGCAGCCCGCTTGGCTGGCACTACATCCACCAACATCCCACTCCCTCCACCACCGACGCTCAGTAGCAGCAGTGTGTACTATCTACAAGATGCACTGCAGAAATTCACCAAAGATCCTCAGACAGCACCTTCCAAACACACGACCACTTCCATCTAGAATGACAAGGGCATCAGATATATGGGAACACTAGCACCTACAAGTTCCCCTCCAAGCCACTCACCATCCTGACTTGGAAATATATCGCCGTTCCTTCACTGTCACTGGGTCAAAATCCTGGAATTCCCTCCCTAAGAGCATTGTGGGTCAACCCACAGCAGGAGGACTGCAGTGGTTCAAGAAGGCAGCTCACCACCACCTTCTCAAGGGCAACTAGGGATGGGCAAGAAATGCTGGGCCCAGCTAGTGATACCCACATCCCATAAATGAATAGAGAAAAAAAAAAGACAAATCCACACATTGGTCTGTATGGAGCACAATTGACATTCTGAAATTCAGCGCTCCATCTAATGGCCTAATAAACCAACACCACTGAACGCACGTTGAACAACAGAAAACAAAAAATCCCTCCAGAATTAGAATTGGATTTTATTGACATGAGTACTCAAGTACAGGAATTCATGAGTACAGTGAAAAGTGTACAAGGTCACCGTTCTCCTTGGTTACAAACCAGAATGTTAAAAAAAACGCAGAAAGAAATAGAAACCAAAAGGTAAGACAAACGCCCAGATATTAAAGTCTAAGTCTTATCTCCATCAGGGTATTGGGGACCATTTATGCTGGCGCACAGGCCCAGTCATGGCCTGAGGTTTTGGTCAGCCTGTGAGTCTCACATCGATGGCTGGGAGGAGCTGTGTTCTTGCTGCCTCTGTCACTGTCACCTCCGATGGCCGGAGGACCTCTGGCACCGCTGCTCCCACCCCTGGGCCTGGAGGCCGGGAGGACATCCTCACCATCACTGCCACCTCTAACCCCCGGGAGGCTGCTGTAACTCTGCATACAGCACGCTCTCGCTGCTCTACCAATGAAACCACCACAAAAGGCTTTAAAGGAAAGAAAAACGAGGAAAGAAACGAAAGAGGAAAAAATAAAAGGCAGAAGTAAAAAGAAGAGAAAGGAAGAGAGCAGACAGGAGTGGGCAAGCCCCGGGCTTAGGAGGTTACACACAGCCCTGCTACCCTGCCGCCATCTTGTTCAAAAGCTGTCTCTACCTCCCCGCACAGCTATTTAAAGGGATTGCAGCCACTTATGGCTTAGTTATCGGTTGATTTCATTTGGCTGTTACTAAATTCTGCCTGTTTCTGTTGCCTTCCATTTGTTCTTTCAAGTCTCCTGTGCCTACAAGGGGGGCTATGACAGGTGCTGAAAGAATTTCTGTTTGCTTCCGTGCAAAACTGTTGCTCCTGGGCACTCACTCGACTTTTGCTCAGAGTCAGACATGATTGGGAGAACGAGGAAAGGTCATACGGAGCAGGAGAAGGGATCTCAGCAGTAGCTCATATCCATGCGGGGGTGTTGACAGAGAAAATCTCCAGTCTGACAGCTAACATTTCTGGCTTCAGTGAGGAGGGCCTGATTGAAATCTCTCATGTCGATAGTCCCTTTCTGCCGACCCTGTATGTGTGCGATACCAGTAACTTCGACGTCGATTCAACATTCCTTATGTTCATATTATCCTCTTGCCTACAGTGTAGTGATAAAACCCAACACATAATATTCCAAACCAAATTTTGGACATGTAATTATGTCATATTTCATGCAGACTTAAAATCATTAGTCCTCTGTATTCCCAAGTGCCTCTTTATCTGCCATGGTGATGCTAAATAATGTGACCCCAGTAGCTGAAGCATGACTGGTGGAAGGTTACTGACCTAGAATTGAGCAGATATCCTAGGATGATGACCCCAGACCATTACTCAACTGGACACCCAATTTCAGACTGCACCCGTTAGGAATGGGAGGCAGTTGTTTGGGATGCCTGGATAACAGGCAGCAGTAAGGGCACTGAAACAACACATGCTGGAGGTCACAGCGAGTCAGGCATCATCTACAGACAGAGAAGCAAGCTAATCCTTCGAGTGTAGCTGATTCTTCAGCAACCCTGCTCACTTTTGTATATACGTGGGTTCAAACCCAACTGTGGCAAGAGGTGGAACTTGAATTCCATTCCTGAAAAAAGAGGCATGTCATCAAAACTCATTGTCTTGCACTGGCCATGATAGGTGCAAAAATTCCAAATTGAATTCAAACACTGCCCTGCTGAAAAACATGACCGGTAAATGAGGAACAAAAACAGAAGTTGCTGGAAAAGCTCAGCAGGTCTGGCAGCATCTGTGAAGGAAAAAACAGAGTTAACGTTTCGGGTCCGGTGACCCTTCCTCAGATGCTGCCTGCTGAGCTTTTCCAGTGACTTCTGTTTTTGTTCCTGATTTACAGCATCCGCAGTTATTTCAATTTTCATTTACTGGTAATTGTTTCCTGGGTGCATTCTCAATGGCAGTGCCTCAAGCAAAGTTTATATAATCAGCAACCTCTGCTTCTGCAGAAAAAATTGTCAGTCGCTTTAAAGTTTTTGAGAAGAAGCTCACATTGTGGATGAAGCCGTAGACTTGCTCGCTGAGCCGGTGGGTTTGATTAAAGACGTTTCGTCACCCTGCTAGGTAACACCGTCAGTGCCGTTCCCGGAGGCGCCCTGACAATGTTACCCAGCAGGGAGACAAAATGCCTGCTATTCACTTTGTCATTTGGTATTCCTGCAACTCCTGATGAATGTAATATGAAAAGATTTGACGGCATGCCTCTTTTCAGCAATACTTAATTTTCATTAATAAGTCTGCAATATGAAGCTATTTTCTGAAGAAGGGTTTAGGCCCGAAACGTCAGCTTACCTGCTCCTCTGATGCTGCTTGGCCTGCTGTGTTCATCCGGCTCTACACCTTGTTATCTCAGATTCTCCAGCATTGGCAGTTCCTACTATCCCTATGGCAATGTGATCAACTCTCCTGCTCTCAAACCACTCAGTTCAAGGATAGTTAGAAATAGGCAACAAAAGAGTCATTGACAGTCCCATGAAGGACTTAAAAACAGGCCTCAGGCTTTAGTCTCACTTTAAACAGTGTGGGCTGGATTGTGTTGATTGTAAGCCCCACGCTGATGGCTGAACCAACCTACAGTTCAGTTATCTCTGCCTGCATTCAGATACCCTGCTATTTAGGAGGCAGTATGAAGATGGAATTTTGCCTGGATGGCACCGAAGGTCAGATCTTCACATCTGTTTTTGGGGACTGTCGAATTTAGTTCGTAATAAGTTACATAGAAACAAAACAAGATCGAACAAAATGATGTCGAGAGTCTAATCTGTACCTTTGACATCTCTAAGCTTTTCTTGACCACCTTGCCCAAGTATTATTGATCCAGAATCCTCTGCTCGTTGTTTTTCCTCCAATCCAGTCCTTCAGAACCTAATTTTCGCAATTCCAAAAACTGGATTCTAAGCTTTCAATGTTTTATCGAAATCAGTGAATGTTCTGTGAATCCAGATTCAAAGCCTACCATGGCACTGCTATTGAGAATGCACCCAGGAAACAATTACCAGTAAATGAAAATTGAAATAACTGCGGATGCTGTAAATCAGGAACAAAAACAGAAGTCACTGGAAAAGCTCAGCAGGCAGCATCTGAGGAAGGGTCACCGGACCCGAAACGTTAACTCTGTTTTTGGCAGATGGTGGAATTTGAATTCAATGAAAAAATCTGGAATTAATGATGATCGTGAATCCATTGGTGATTGATAGGAAAAAACCCATCTGGTTCACTAATGTCCTTTAGGGAAGGAAACTGCCATCCTTACCTGGTCTGGCCTACATGTGGCTCCAGACCCACAGCAATGTGGTTGACTCTTAACTGCCCTCTGGGCAATCAGGGATGGGCAATAAATGATAGTCTAGTCAGTGATGCCCTCATCCCATGAATGAATAAGGAAAAACATCTGCTTCTGGTCGCCCAGAAGGCTGTTATCAAGCTGGAGAGGGTTCAGAAGAGATTTACCAGGATGTTGCTGGGTGTGGAAGGTTTGAGTTATAAAGAAAGGCTGGATAGGCTGGGACTTTCTTCACTGGAGAGTAGGAGATTGAGAGGCGATCTTATGGAAGTTTATGAAATAATGAGAGGTATAGATAGAGTTAATAGTAGTTGACTTTTCCGTAGGAGGGGGGGGTTTCAAGACTAGGGGGCACATTTTTAAGGTGAGAGGAGAGATTTAAAAAAGACATGAGGGGCAAATTTTTTGCACAGAGAGTGGTTTGTGTGTGGAATGAACTTCCTGAGGAAGTGGTGGATGCGGGCACAATTACAATGTTTAAAAGGCATTTGGATAAGTACATGAATATGAAATGTTTGGAGGGATGTAGGCCAGGAGCAGGCAGGTGGGACTAGTTTAGTTTGGGATTATGTTCGGCATGGACGAGTTGGACCAAAGGGTCTGTTTCTGTGCTGTATGACTCTATGACTGTATGTCTTTTTAACATTTCCATTGCCACTATGGGTCTGCGCACTGTCTCTGTCCCTCTAGCAGTGGTTCATATATTCCCTGCTATCTTTGATCCACCACTGATGTCTGTAGCTTCAGTATTTATGTACCCAATTTCACCTCTGTGTAAGTGGGGGAAGGGGTTTAAATGATTTAGAATCTCACTTGATCCCTCCATCCTTTGGGATT
Organism: Rhincodon typus; assembly: GCF_021869965.1. Lineage (NCBI taxonomy): Eukaryota > Metazoa > Chordata > Chondrichthyes > Orectolobiformes > Rhincodontidae > Rhincodon > Rhincodon typus. The sequence continues at coordinate 43,948,337 of NC_063354.1, read as the reverse complement.
TCCACTTCCAAATCCCTCCATCTTCAAAAAGCCTTCAAAACATCTTGAATCAACGCTCAAGCCATTGCCACAAACATAGTCCATTCCCTTCTTCCTGCTCTGCATTTAACTTGATTTTAAATGTTCTGTGATGCTGAGCAGCGTTTCTATCTTTGGAACAGAGTGATGTAAAGACTGGATTTCTTCCCACCCCTTCAACGCTGTTCCCCCCATCCCCAAACCCAACCCAACCTGTCAATTACAGGTGGCAAGTGGAGAGAGGGGCAACTTTCCGCTGTTTTAGCTGGGCAGGGGATTGGAATCAAGATCAGGGCAAGCAGGTGAAGGGGGCATATTGCTGCTTGATTTTGGCCAATTCCAGCCTGACTGTAATCAGGAATAGAGGAAAGGTCAGCTTGCTGTTTCTCTTTCTGAGGATCAACAAATTGTTGTTGCTGTTTCGTTGCCTTACATAGCAGTGCAAGCTGAATATTAAAACTGATAAATGTGAAGTGTATGGAATCCGAAAGAACTGCGGATGCTGTAAATCAGAAACAAAAATTGCAGGGAAAAGATCAGCAGGCCTGTGAAGGGAAATCAGAGTTAACATTTCGGGTCCGGTGTCCCTTCCACAAAACTGATGGCAACCAGGAAGATGTCGGTTTATATGCAGAAGATAGGGTGGGGGGAGAGAGTAAGGAGTAAACAATAGGTGGGGATAGAGCCCAAAGAGACAGAAGAACAGTTGGACAGACATAGGAGTGGATAACAATCTGGCTAGAAGGGTGAATGTCTATTAATGGGGACTACTGGTGACAACAGTAGGTTGTTTGTAATAGCATATTGGGTGATAACAAGGCCTGGTGTGTGGGGTGTTGGGGTAAGGACATGGTAGAGCTCATGGCCTAAAGTTATAGAACTCAATACTGGGTCCAGGAGACTGCAGGGTTCCCAAGTGAAAAATGAGGTGCTGTTCTTCCAGCTTGTGTTAAGCTTCACTGGAAAACTGCAGCAAATCTGAGACAGAGATATTGGCCAGGGAACAAGGTGGTGTGTTGAAGTGTTACCAAGTTGGCTTCCTGTCCATCTGCTATTCCCTTAGCTCAACATTCGTGGCCGTGCATTTAGTCGCCCAGATCCTAAGCTCTGGGATTCCTTTCTTAGACTTCCCTAGCTCTCTGTTGGCTTTTAAGAAATTCTTTAAATCCCACCTGCCTGACTAAACCTTCTGGTTGCATGTTTCAAAATGAAATTCAGAGTCATTTATTTAGTTCGATTGCATTTGTGATGAGGTTTTGGAGAGGTTTTAATGGCGTTGTGTAATTGCAAGGTGTCGTAAATGTGGAAAATCTGATCATTAAGCAGAGTGTCAGTGCAGTATGAAGATTTGTTTCCCTTGCTGCAACATTTCTGCATTCTTGTCTGGAGCAAGGATTCACCTAATATGAGTCTCCTCCCTACAGATGCAAGGGCGAATGAGTTGGAACACACTGACATTTCATTTCAGATACAGAGCAATGCAGGAAAAGGCTGGTGCATTTGGGCATTGTACATGAGCTAATAGTGCAGGTTATTAGAATGTTAGAGAGACCAGCAGCCTTGACATGGCAGAGCCCATCGATCCACATCAGGTTTCTTCTCTACAGCCAGGCAACCCATGCCCCAGGCATTGCTTGCGTAGAATGCACAAGTAGCTGGAGGAGGTTTAATAACACTTCCACGATTCAGTACAGAGCGTGTGTGTGTGTTTGTGCATGCAAGTAACGACAGCTCCAGAGTAACAACAGGTATCAAAACAAACTTGCTCATTAATGAGACATCAGGACAAAGAACAGAGAAATCAAAATACATCAGGGAATGCCCATGAAGGAGCAATGTAAAGTATAGGTCAGAAGCCAGTCAATGGAGTGTATATATCTGTGTGTTATATAGAAGGAACATATTGGGGAACGGTGAGTTATATAGAGGGAACATACTGGGGAACAGTGGGTTATATAGAGGGA
>NC_063354.1:43937002-43946345 GCF_021869965.1 Rhincodon typus | reverse complement strand
AACAGTGGGTTATATAGAGGGAACATATTGGGGAACAGTGGGTTATACCTCAAGAGGACATATTTGAAAGGCTGTTGTATATAAAGTTGACCCAATGAGACACATGCAAAGATACCAAGGAAATCAAAAGCAGAAATTGTAGATGCACTGCCATCATTTCCCAATATTCCTTACATACCACAGGTGCTGTCATAGGACTAACGAATTGCAAATGTGACGACCCTTTTCAAAAAACCAGTGTAACGCCCAGCAAAAAATAATTGGGGAATATAAAATCAAGGGTGCAATTCCAAAGTGGGTGCAGAAGCGCATGGATCTGAGTGCATAAGTATGTAAATAATTAACAAGTTGGCAGAACAGTTTGAAAGAGAGACTGACAAAGCATACAGCATCCTGGGCTTTATAAGGCTCAGTGGTTAGCACTGCTGCCTCACAGCACCAGGGACTAAGGTTCGATTCCACTGTCTGCATGCCGTTTGCACATTCTCCCCTTATCTGCGTGGGTTTCCTCTGGGTGCTCCAGTTTCCTCCCACAGTCCAAAAATGTGTGGGTTAGGTGGATTAGCCATTCTAAATTGCCCCATAGTGAGGGCACAGATTGATGGCAAGATAAACAATGGTGACATGGGGAAAATTGTTTTCACACAGTAATTGTGACATGAAATGCACAGCCTCAGAATTTTCTTGAGTTAGGGTCAATCATAGCATTCAAAGGGAATTAGAAGAGGGAAAAAAAATCAAGGTTACATTGAAAAAGCAACAGAGTGGAACAAGGTGAATTGATCTTTCAGAGAGCAAGCAGACACATCGGATTGAATGATCTCCATCATGCTAACACCATTCTGCTTCATTATGGAGGGGACATTATGGGAACAGTGGGATATTTGGATGGAACACAATGGGCACAGTGAGACATATTGAGGACAGATACTGAGAAGTGCAGGATGGAAGTTATTGCTTTTCCAAGAACCTTATAAATTGAGAGGCAACTAGAGCCAGATGATGGTCCAATACACCGCTTCAGGGATGCTTGCTAGTGTCATATGAAGCCCTAAGCATTGAATATTGTACTTCTTTTGTGTTATGTCTCACAGTCTGTCTGTATACATTGAGGAGACGTGCACACAACGTCATTACTATATGTGACCTGAAGGTATAAAAGTCTCAGATTTCATCTTAACCAAGGCCGCTTAAAGCATGACATACAGATGGAAGCAAATAGCTTAACACTTGCCAGACACTGCTGTCCCTAGTAACTGTAATATTGGTGCATATCAGTGAGTGGTAACAAATTTTTGTTAGATATTTCAATACCAAGTTGCTGCATCTCCTAGTTTCCTATGTTGTGTGACATAATCATGTTACAGCTGTACAAAACATTGGTGAGGTCACATTTGGAGTGCTGTGAACAGTTCTGGTTGCCCTGTCATAGGAAGGATGTTATTAAACTGAAAAGGGTTCAAACAAGATTTACAAGGATGTTACTGAGACTGGACAGTTTGAATTATAAGGAGAGGCTGGGTAGGGAAGTGATGGCCTAGGGGTATTATCATTGGATTGATAATCCAGAGACTCAGATAACATTCTGGGGACCCGGGTTTGAATCCCACCAGGGCAGATGGTGGAATTTGAATTCGATAAGTATCTGGAATTAAGCATCTAATGATGATCATGAATCCATTGTCAATTGTCAGGGGAAAAACCCACCAGGTTCACTAATGTCCTTTAGGGAAGGAAACTGCCTTCCTTACCTGGTCTGGCCTACATGTGACTCCAGAACCACAGCAATGTGGTTGACTCTTAACTGCCCTCTGGGCAATTAGGGATGGGCAATAAATGCTGCCTAGCCAACAATGCCCTCATTGTATGAATGAATAAAAAAAAAATATACCCACACACACATAAACACACACACAATGGGGAACAGTGTCTACAGTGTACACCACAGGCAGTTGTGAGATACGTAGATGGGTCACAGGGAGGATGAATGGGATATATATAGGTACTGACCAAAAATATTGAAATATATAAAGCTGTAGTGGGATACATGGATCTGTTATCTCCAAATATCATCCTTTGCCTTCTCATCAATGTTAATTTCTCTGCTTTATTGTTCTTACACAATTAAAATCTGAGTTTTGTTCTAAATCTTGATTGCATTAGCACCCTTTCTGTGAGTTATATTTATGTAGATTAGACAATTATCAGAACGTGGGGATGTAATCAAAGCCCAGCATTTTCCATCAGATCAATAGATACTGGTTCCGAAAGGCAAATATCCACAGGGCAAATGTAGAGCAGCAAATTTGTTTGTGAAAAGAATATTTTAAAACATTTAAAGGTTACTTCAAGACTCACAGAGATACTGGATAATCTGAAAAGCCTCTTATCACACAGCAGGTGTCTTCAGGGAGTAGAGCAGGAGCAAGTAAAGTCAAATTTTTAATGATTAACAGAGACAGAATTGAAGGCACACTGACTTCCATCCTCAGCATCAAAGTCCATTGAAATTAGTTTAGAAATGGTACAAACCACCGGCTGAAAGCTAAGTGCAAGTAACGCTCAGTTTCCCTGTTCACAAAGATGAGTATAGACTCAGATAGACTGATGGCAGGCTGGGAGAAAGAAACTTGCTGGCAAGTTCAACTTAAAAATAAAAGCAATGTTGCAGTGAGGAGGCAATATTTCACAATACTTTTGCAGGAGGGGTATCTAGAGTCACTTCCTCATTACTCCTAAGTTGAAATGGTTGTAGGTTATGATGGTTGCAGACACAGGATAGGAAGGGAACATCAGTCCATAACTCTATGCCCGTTGCTGCCCGACCATTAAAGATGTGTGAAGTCTGCTGGGTCAGCTTCCTTTGCCAAGAGGAGCCCCAGCAGCACCATGTCGAACAAAGCGAATGTAATGTCACCTCTTTCTGAGGCACGTGGATGAGCAGGAGGTAATGGAAGTGCTGGAGTACCTCTTGGGTAGCTCAATCTTCCTGCCAGCACTGAGGGGAGAATGTGGTGTAATGGTATTATCACTAGCCTTGCATCCAAAGGTTCCAACCTAAAGTTCTGAAGTGACAGGTTCAAATCCACAACAACATCTGCTGGAATTTTAATTCAAGTAATAACTCTCGAATACAAGGATGTGGAGGTGTTGGGCAGGAGTGGACAAAATCATGAGTTACATGACACCAGGTTATAGTCCAACAGGTCCTGCAGCGCTCCAAAAGCTTGTGATTTCAAACAAACCTGTTGGACACCAACCTGGTGTCATATAACTTCTGATTTTGAACATAATGGTGACCATAAAACTATTGTCAATTTTCTGGTTCACCAATGTTCTTCAGAGAAAGAATACTGAGAGATAATGTAAAATAAAGCCTACAGCTTAAAAAGGGTACAAGAACTGAGGGACCTAGTGTGCATTTGTGCTTAAATCATTGACATTATACAAGGGATGTGGTGACTAGTAGTGTCACTGACCTTCTAACCCAGAACATCATGTTCCAAGGACATGGCAGATGGTGAAATCTGAATTCGATGAAAATCTGGAATTAAAAAAAAGCTAGCCAAATGGTAACCTTTGTCAATTGTAAAAACTCACCTGGCTCACCGATGCCTGTTGAAGATGGAAATCTGCCATCCTCACCTGGTCTGGTTTACATGTGACTCCAGGCCCACAGTAATTTGGTTGACTCTTAACTGACCCTCTGGGCAATTAGGGATGGGCATTAAATCCTGGCCCAGCCAGCATTCCATGAACAACTAAAAAACATTTTAAGGCAGCAGGACAGGTTGGGAGAACCATTAATACAGCATACAGATCCTAGGTTTTATTAATAGGTGCATACAATAAAAAGGCAAAGGAGATAATGCTGAACTTGTAAACGACACTGATTCAGCTTCAGCTATACTGGATGCTACATCTGAGGAAGGATGTGGAGGCTTTAGAGAAAATGAAAGTAAAGATTTGTGAGAACGGTTCCAGAGATGAGGACTTTCAGATGTAAGGATAGGTTAGAGAAGTTGGGACTGTTTTTCTTGTGAAAGGCAAGGCGAAGTGGAGATTTGCAGATGACACCAAAATTGACAGTGTAGCTTACAGTGAAGAAGGCTATCGCAGAGTACAATGGAACGTTGATCAGATGGGCCGATGGGCTGAGGAGTGGCAGATGGAGTTTAATATAGATAAATGTGAGGCGTTGCATTTCGGTGAGGCAAATCAGGGCAGGACTTATACAGTTAATGGAGTGTTGCAGAACAGAAAGCTCTGAGGGTTCAGCTGCATAGTTCCTTAAAAGAGGAGTCGCAGGTAGACAGGGTGATGAGAAAGGTGTTCGGCACGCTTGCCTTCATTGGTCAGAACATTGAGTATAAGAGTTGGGACATCATGTTGGGACATTGGTGAGGCCACTTTTAGAATATTTCATTCAATTCTGGTGTCCTTGCTATGGGAAAAATGTTGTTAAACTTAAGACGGTGCAGAAAAGATTTACAAGAATGTTGTTGGGGTTGGACGGTTTGAGCCATAGGGAGAGACTGAATAGGTTGGGGCTATTTTCCCTGGAACATTGGAGGCTGAAGGGTGACCTTATAGAGGTTTATAAAATCATGAGGGGCATGGATAGGGTGAATAACCAATGTCTTTCCCAGGGTAAGGGAGTCCAAAACTGGAGGGCATAGGTTTAAGGTGAGAGGGGAAAGATTTAAAAGGGACCTAAGGGGCAACTTTTTCACCAGAGGGCCGTGTGTGTATGGAATGAGCTGCCAGAGGAAGTGGTGGAGGCTGGTACAATTACAACATTTAAAAGGCATCTGGATGGATATATGAATAGGAAGGGTTTAGAGGGATACGGGCCAAATGTTGGCAAATGATATTAGTTAAGTTTAGGATTTCTGGATGGTGCAGAAGGCTGTTTCCATGTTGTATAATTCTATGACTCTATTTGATCATAGTATTCAGATCACGAGCTATCGACCCAGAATGGTTAGAAACTGTTCCCAATTGTCAAAGGACCGGGATCAAGAAGGCGCAGATTGGAAATATTCGACAAGATAATGAAGAGTGATATGAGGAAAAGTCTGTTTGACAGAAAGCGAGTTGTAACGTTCTGGAAGGCACTTCCTGAGAATGTAGTGGATACAGGTTCAGTCGAGCTGCTCAGAAAGGGCTTACCCCGTTATCCAAAAGAACAGAGGTGTGGGGAAAAGGCAGGAGAATGGTATTAAATGAATGCTCATTTGGAGCACTGGCACAATTGGCTAAATGATCTCCTTCTGCACTGTAACAATTCTGTAACTTATTTTGAGCAGCCCGCATTTCCTGTTGGTTTTAAAAATGCAGATCAGCTCTGTTGGCTGGTTCTTCTCTGCCACATGGCCTCGTTTGCTTGTGAAATCGTAAAATCTGATCAATGCTATATTATTGCTGCTGCATGTTGGAACTGGTCATTAAAACAGAATCGTTAGATTTTACTGAAATTTATTTTTACATCTCTGAGGGGACCTGATAAAAATTGCCTTCTCTGCACACAGAAAATTATTTTTCCAATTATTCAAGTCATAAATTCCCAAGTTAAACTATTAAGAATGGACTATAACAGCAAAATTCAGAGAAGAATGCATTCTCTATCATTATGTGGCTTTATGCCGACATTGCTGAGTTTGGTTTAAAGACAGACTGGTTGAGGAGAAGGCAAAGTCAAGGACGATCTTAGAAAAAGAATCGGGGAGATGTTTACAGGGAAAAAGGGAACAGCTGAGGAGTTAAACAGATATTTTTCATGAATCTTTATGGGAGAAGATACTTCAATCATCCCACTAATGCTAAAGAGTATGGTGGAGGAATTAAGAACCATCACCATCACTAAAGGCATAGTATTAGACAAACTAAAGGCAGATAGGTTCCCTGGCCATGATGGCTTGCATCCTAGGATCCTAAAAGAGGTAGCAACAGAGATAATGGATGCATTGAGTCATAGAGTTATAAAGTCGTAAGACACAGAAACAGACCCTTCGGTCCAACCAGTCCATGTTAACTCTGTGTGACTGAAAGATTTCCTTTTTGTGGTTTTTCCTCACCACCTGCAACAAGTTTCGGGCAGACTAAAGAGTGTCTTTCACCGAACTGAAGGTCCGCCAGGCACAGTTGATGTTTGTCTTGGTGTGCGTCCCAGGAAACAGGCCATAGAGCACAAGAGTCCTGCGTCATGGAGCTGCTCGGGACGAACCTTGACATAAAGAACTGCATCTCTCTCCAGACTTCCTTTGCAAAGGCACATTCCAGAAGGAGACATGTGGCAGTCTGTACCCCCCCCACACAGCCACTTCGAGGGCAGGGTGTGGTAGCACAGACCCACCGGGAGGATCTCAGAGGTAGTGCCCTTCTCACCACCAGCCAAGTGATGTCGTGGTGTTTGCTGGAAAGTTCTGGCCATGAGGCATTCTGACAAGTGACTTTGACAGTCTGCTCAGGGAACAACTCGACAGGATCCACCATCTCCTTTTCCCACAGGGTCTCGAGGTCTCCACCTGCTGACCACTTCCTGATGGACTTGTGGTCAAAGGGGTTTTTGTTTACAAATTTCTCCGAGGTGGGGAAGAGGTGGTATGGACCAACCACTCTGGGCAGTCTGCGATGCTGAAGCCAGGCCCATCCTTCCCAACACCAGGGACAGGTAGAACCTCAGTACGTAGTGACACTTGGTGTTTGTGTACTAAGGGTCTATGCACAGCTTCATGCAGCCACACACAAAGGTGGCCATCAGGGCGAATGCAGCATTGAGTACGCTCTTCTCCTCCTTTCCCTGAGATTTGTACGTGTCGCTTGTATGTGTGCGATACCCTGTCAAAGGCCTTCTCCTGCTCCAGGCTGATGAGGCAGGTTTCCACCCCCCTGTCTTAGGGAGCAGTGAGCATAATATGATCAAACGCACCCTGCAGTTTGAGAGCGAGAAGCTGGAATCAGACGTAACAGTATTACAATTGAGGAAAGGTAACTACAAAGACATGAGGGAGGAGTTGGCCAGAGTTGATTGGAAGGGGGAACCTAGCAGGGAAAATGATGGGGCAGAAATGGCAGGAATTTCTGGGACACAGCAAAAATTCATCCCAAGGAAGGAGAAATATACTAAAGGGAGGATGAGGCAATCATGGCTGACAAGGGAAGTCAGGGACAGCATAAAAACAAAAGCAAACAATGTGGTGAAGATTAGTGGGAAGCCAGAGGATTGGGAAGCCTTTCAAAACCAGCAAATGACAACTAAAAAAGCAATAAGGTGGAGAAGATGAAAAAGAGAGTAAGCTAGCTGGTAATATAAAAGGATAATGCAAGAATATTTTAGGAATGTAAAAGAAAAAAGAGAAGCAAGAGTGGACATTAGACTACTGTAAATGAGGCTGGAGAAATAGTAATGGGGACCAAAGAAATGGCAGAGGAACTGAACAGGTACTTTGAGTCAGATTTCATGGTGGAAGATATCAGGAGCACACCAGAACTTCAAGGGAGTCAGGGGACAGAGGTGAGTGTAGTGGCTATCACTAAGGAGAAAGTGCTGGGGAAGCTGAAAAGTCTGAAGGTGGATAAATCACCTGGACCTGAGGGACCACACCCCAGAGTTCTGAAGGAGATAGCTGAGGAGATTGTAGAGGTATTGATGGTAATCTCTCAGGAATCTTTGGAGTTAGGGAAGGGTCCCAAAGGACTGTAAAGTGGCTAACGTAACCTGTTTTCATGCCTAACAGTATGTTAGAATCCTTTGAGGAGGTAATGAAGAAGTTAGACAAAGGAGAGTCAGTGGACAAGTTCTCTTTGGATTTCCAGAAAGCCTTTGACTAGGTGCTGCACAGGAGACTGCTCAATAAGAACCCATGGTGTTAGGGGCAAGGTACTGACATGGATAGAGGATTGGCTGACTGGTAGAAGGCAGAGAGTACTTATCCAAATGTTTTTTACACTTTGCAACTGTACCCACATCCATCACTTCCCCTAGCAGTTCATTCCACACACGAACCACCCTCTGTGTAAAAAGGCTGCCCCTCCTGTCTTTTTTAAAATCTTTCTCTTCTCAGCTTAAAAATATCCCTGCCAGACCTGAAATCCCCCAGCCTAGGGAAAAGACACTTGCCATTCATCTTATCTATACCCCTCATGATTTTATAAACATCGAGATCACCCCTCAACTTCCTATGCTTCAGTGAAAAAAAAGTCCCCAGCCTATCCAGCCTCACCTTGTAACTCAAACTTATAATTCTTGGCAAAATCCTGGTAAAATTCTTCTGAACCCTCTCCATTTTAATAATATCCTTCCTCTCAAAAGGTGACCAGAACCGGACACAGTATTCTAGAAGAGACCTCAGCAACGCCCTGTACAAACTCAACATAACGTCCCTACTCAAAGGTCTGAGCAATGAAGGCAAGCATGCTAGATGCCTTCTTAACTACTCTGTCTAGATATGATGCAAGCTGCAAAGAATTATACACCTGAACCCCTGGGTCTCTCTGTTCTACAACAGTACCCAATACCCTACTTTTAATTTTATAAGTCTTTCCTAAGTTTGTTTACCAAAATGCAATACCTCACATTTATCCAAATTAAACTCCATCTGCCACTTCAGTCAGAGGGTGGTGAGTCTATGAAAATCATTGATGCATAGATCTGTGGAGGCCAAGTCATTGAGAGTGTTTGAGACAGAGTTGGATAGTTTCTTGATTAATATGGGGATCAAGGGTTACAGGGAGAAGGCAGGACAATGGGTTTGAGAAACATATCAGCCACGATCAAATGGCAGAGCAGTCGATTTGCTGAATGGTCCAATTCTGTTCCTGTATCTTATGGTCTTCCTGGTCTTCTACTCATTGCTTACTCATTCTGCAAAGTGAGGGTTGACTGGTATCTATCTTGGAAGTGCCTTGCCCAGTTTGAAACTCTGCCCTTTATCCTTTTCCTATAATTTGCCTTTAAACAGGATCTAACTGTTGAAAATATTGTTTGTCATCTCATCTTCCCCTTTGAACTCCGACTTTATTGCTTCCTTTCAAGAATGAAGAGTCCTAGCATCTTTGACATTGTCCACCTGACTTTTTTTTTAATGAAGTTCACCAGTTCTCCGTAAATCATCTCCTTCAGCAACACTATGCTGCCCATGTTAGCATGTCAAGTCACTGTGCATTGCTAATGGTGTGCTGCATTAACTGGACATGCCATACGCTAATGGCTCCAGCAGCTGTACAGTTCCTAATAGGTAATGGCAGAGCAATAGTTGGGCAGATTTCAGAAGAAGAGAAAACAAGGTGTAGAGCTGGATGAACACAGCAGGCCAAGCAGCATCAGAGGAGCAGGAAGGCT
>NC_063354.1:43886225-43936602 GCF_021869965.1 Rhincodon typus | reverse complement strand
AGCCTTCCTGCTCCTCTGATGCTGCTTGGCCTGCTGTGTTCATCCAGCTCTACACCTTGTTATCTCAGATCCTCCAGCATCTGCAGTTCCTACTATCTCTGAAACAGATTTCTGAAGAAGTTGCCTGGCCTGCTTTCTCAGTAGCAGTGCAGTGAAACAGGGAAGGAGGAAGGTGATACAACATCACCTGTGTCTCCAATTCCTAACTGAGTTCCTGCAGTGCAACAGGTGTGCAGTATTGGTCTTAGAAACCCGACAAGCGATCTTTCAACTCAGAACTGAATATTCCTGGCAATCTGTTAAAAAGCAGAATTATCATAAAGTACTTGCCTTCAGTGCTATGTTCCTCATAAGAAATGCAGAGAGTGGATTATTTCATCAAAGAACAATCATTTGCATTTACATAGGACCTTTAACTTCATAAAACATCCCAAATGCTTCAAAGGAGCATAGGCAGACAACAATTGACACTAAGCCAATAAAAGAGATATGATCAGTTATGTTTTAAGGAATTACTGAGAGGAGAAAAGAGACAAATGTAAATTAAGGAGAAAATTTCCAAAGTTTAAGGCCTAGGCAGCTAAATACAGGATTGTGATTGGATGAGTGACAGGGAAAGGGATAAAATTAGAAATTAGAAGCCTATCTCACTGATACAAGTAGGGACAAATGGATAAAGTAGTTAGGAAACATATGGGATACTTGCTTTTAATATCTGATGCATAGAGTTTAAGAGCAAAGGTGTTATACTGGGACTGAATAAAATGTTGTTTGGTCACAGCTAGTGCAGTTATGGAAGTCTACATTGTAGGACAAATGTGATTGCACTGGAGAGGATGCAGAGGAGATTTACCCCAACCTTACTCCTCAGCCTAGACTTAATGCAGAATGGTACCCGGGCTGGAGAGTTTTGGTTGTGAAGAGAGATTGGGCAGACTAGGATTGGTTTGCTTGGAGCAGAGGAGACGGAAGGGATACATGATTGAGATGTATAAAATTATGAGGGGCATAGATAGGATAGAAGGAACTTTTCCCCTTGAAGGAGGATTAATGACCAGGGGCATAGATTTAACGTAAGGGCCAGGAGATTTAGAAGAGATGAAAGGAAATTTTTTTCCCAACCAGAGGGTGGGTAGGAATCTGCAACTCACTGTCTGCAAGAGTGGTAAAGGCAGAAACCTCAAAATATTTAAGCAGTATTTGGATGTGCATTTGCGATACCAAAGCGTACACGGCTATGGGCCAAGTGCTGGAAAATGGGGATTAGAATATTTAGATACATGTTTTTGATTGGCACATACTCAATAGGCCTTTTTCTGTGCTATAGACCTCTCTGATTCTATGACAGCTGAATGTGGACAACAACATTCTGCCCAAAGTCATTGCCTACCGGGTCAAGTTTCCATGGAGTTAGTGATTCACCCTGAGGGACCCAGTAGGAAGATCTTAGAGCATATTATGCTGCATAGGCACATAGTCGCCTGTGTGAGGATCATTTGCCTCGTCAGTCTGGACGAGGTAAAAACTTTGATAGACAATCATGCTACTGTACAATGGAAGTGCTCTTCAAAATAGCGTTTAGGGATAGCATCCACAATCGGATACAACTGATGTATAAGAGCAACAGAAATGTAATTTCAATTGTTATACAGTGGAGATCGACCACCCCCATTGAGAACTAAAACTGAAATACCCAAAGAGGAGCATCTTGCCCTATAATCTGTAAAAGGATTGTGAAAAGTGGTGTAACCTGCCTTTCAGCAACTTCCAGTGGTTAAATAAAATAAATCCCTGACACTTTAAAATCAACAAGTAACAATTTATTTATCCAAATTTAACAGTGAACAAATTAACTAAACTATTAAGAAATCAAACAAATCCTACAATACCATACATAAATAACGGTATGCTGCTCCAATAAATACAAGTCCCACTTATATTATAAAAAATAGAATTTAGTCTCTCGAAATTACAGCTAGGTTATTTGTCTTCTGGGATTTTCTGTGCCTTCTCCTTCGATTCTTCTGTCAGGAATATTAACTAGTTGTTCCATTGGTACCGTTGTTATTTAGATAGTGCTTTCTCTAAGACATAGAGGAGGCTGTGAGAGCCAGAAATTCTCTCTTGAGAGCTGAGGGCCGTTAGCTCTGGCTGATGGCAGCTAGCTCTGCTGTCTGTGTCCAACTGCTCCATTCTTTTTATACCCCGATGACATTTCAATATTCCTTACAATAGGATTGGTCCTATGTTGTCAAAACCATCAGACTTAAATTTAACAGGTTTTTGGTATCTAAATACCTGGTTCAAATTGATTAGCTAAATTCAAAAGCTTGTTGTCTTGGTAAAAAAAAACTGCTGCTTGGCTTGCTAACTGTATGGCCTTTCAATACAAATGTTTCAATTCGGTTGCTCTCTGTGTACTTGTAAACTTTCAAGCTGCTGCTCACAAACATCCATTTTAAATCTGTAAGTACAGAAAAAGCTCATGATCTTTTAAAGGCACCCCACAATGCTTTCCCCTCTAGCATTTTACAAACACCGAACTCTAACTTCCTGCCTCCTAATCCACAAGTACCCTACCAACTTTGCAACACAATCAATGGGTGAAAATCAGAAACCTCTCCAATGAAATTTTGGGTCAGGCAGGGCTGCCATCTTTCCCCTGTCCTGTTCCTGTATTGTGTAGAACCTTTTGCAGGATGTGTTAAGAAGATAAGGGCAGAAGAAGGGTGGTAATCCCAGATAATGAGGACAATTAGTTATTTATTTTCCATTTTTCTATTTATTGGAACAGCATACCATTAAACTGTTCCTGCCAGCATCATGCGCATTTTGGAAATAATTAGTGGTGAGCACAAAGCAATCAACATTAGATTGTTGGTGTCAGCAAACATACCATAAATTTTAAGACAGTTCTAACTTTATTGTGACACCCCAGAGATGCTGTGTGGAGATGCAAAGTTCTGCTATATTCAAGTTTAAACGACACAAAGATAGATGGAAGGATAGGTAGAGGGGAGGCTGCAGAAGGACTTGGACAATGAAGTGGCAGATGGAATACAATATGGGAAAGTGTGAGGTTGTGCAGAAAGATTACAATGTGTAGATTATTTTCTGAATGGGGAAAGGCTTCAGAAATCTGCACAAAGGGACTTGGGAGTACTAGTTCAGGATTCTCTTAAGGTTAACAGGTTGAATTAGGCATTAGGAAGGCAAATGCATTGTTAGCATTCATTTCAAGAAATCTAGAGTATAAGAGGAGAGATGTACTGCTGAAGCTGTTAAAGGCTCTGGTCAGACTGCATTTGGAAAATTGTGAGCAGTTTTGGGTCCTGTATCAAAGGAAGGATGTGCTGGCCTTGGAGGGGATCCAGAGGAGGTTTACAAGAACGATCCCGGGGATGAAGGGCTTGTCATATGAGGAGCGGTTGAGGACTCTGATTCTGTATCGGATGGAGTTTAGAAGGATGAGGGGGGATTCTCACTGCAGCTTACAGAATACTGAGAGGCCTGGATAGAGTGATGTCGAGAAGGTGTTTCCACCAGTAGGAGAGACTGGAACGCATGCGCACAGCCTCAAAGTGCAGGGGCTACCCTTTAGAACTGAGATGAGGAGGAATTTCTTTGGCCAGAGGGTGGTGAATCTGTGGAACTCATTGTCACATAGGGCTGTGGAGGCCAAGTCATTGAATATATTTAGGACAGAGATCGATAGGTTCCTGATTGATAGGGAAATGAAGGGATACAGGGAGAAGGCAGGAGATTGGAATTGAGAAACATATCAGCCATGATTGAATGATGGAGCAGACTCAGTGTGCTGAAGGCCTAATTCTTCTCCCATCTCTTATGGTCTTAGAGAAATGTTCTGTAATGTACTTTTCACAAATAATATCAATAAAGGACATTTTTTGTGAAAAATCATTGGACAAGTCATGGAAACCAGGTATGCACAGAGATCCTGGAAGCAGTCTGAGTTGGAAGAGGTTACGGTGACAGAGAGGGAAATTTGTGGAGAAATTTGAACAGAAGGATGAGAATGTTTATGTTGAAGCACTGCAGACTGAGAGCCAATGTAGATGAAATAGTACATGATTAATGGTTCATAGGGATTCTGTGCAACTTAAGGTATGGACAACAGAATTTGGAGCTCAAAAGAATGAAGATTTTCTTTAAACCACCTAAGAACAGATCAAAGGTGAGTAAGTCAACTATTGTCCAGTGATGATCCACATACTGTTGACAGAACAGCTCCAAAGTCTTTGATATGCCTGAATTTCAAAAGAACTTACCATTGCCTCCTCTCTGAGAACTGTCGTGTTAATAATTGTCTTTCCAATTCTGCAATCTGTACTGCAGCAAATGGTACATCTTATTCATTATTTCCCATGAACTTTGAGTGGGTGAAGCACTTACTGTTTCTCCTATTCTGTTACTGTGCCCATGACCATTCCAGTTCACTCTTTGGTGGATCAATCAATTCAACTTTCAATTTTCTTCTAGATGAATGCACTCTGCATATTACTTTCATTTCTCTAATTCTTATGATGTTTCGATCTAAATTTTAATTCTTTCAATTCTTCGAAAGAACAGTTTCTTTATGATTGCTGCACATCTAACCTGCTTTTTCCATCTTACATCTTTGAGAGGACCATCACTGGAGCAGGAATAAGTCATTCAGCTCATCAAGCCTGCTGTACCATTCCAGATCATGGCTGATCGACTTTGTCATGCTTCACATTGGAAATCAAGCCCAACAATTCTGGGAGTCATCCCAAAAGCTAAAGAGTTTTAAAAGTGTGAAGAATTCCCCAATTTACCCGCCTGTTAGTCTCAGGTTGACAGAAAATATGGACTAGGTTACTGTACCAAACAAAAAATGGCTATTAGAGTCATGGAATCATACAACATGGAAACAGACACTTCCATCCAACTTCTCCATGTCGACCAGGTTTCCCAAACTAAACTAAATCCATTTGCCTGCATTTGGCCCATAGCCCTCTAAACCTTTCCTATTCATGTACCTGTCCAAACAGCTTTTAAATGTTGAAACGGTGCCTGCATCCATCACTTCCTCATAAGCACCACCCTCTGTATGAAAAAGTTGCCCCTCAGGTGCCTTTGAAATCCTTCCCCTGTCACCTTGAACCTATGCCCTCTAGTTTTGGATTCCCTTTGCTAGTCACCTTATCTATACCCCTCATGATTTTATAAACCACTACAAGGCCACCCCTCAATCTCTTAAGCTCCAGGGAAAAAAATCTCAGTTTATCCAGCCTCTCCTTATAAGTCCAACCCCCCCCCAGTCCCAGTAACATCCTTGTAAATCTTTTCTGTACCCGCTCCAATTTAATAATATCCTTCCTAAAGCAGGGCGACCAGAACTGTAGTGTAGGGTGGTGGGAAAGAACGAACAATCAAATGTTGGACAGGGGACACACTGACAGGTGGTCTGCTGCCTTCCTTTCCCCTATGCTCCAAACAGTCAGTGAATGGTGGCTATGGAGCTACACCAGGTTATGAGCCAATTTCTTCAGGATAAAACTGGGGACAGTTCACAGCAACAGACAGAGCAATGGAGAAAGAAGGACAGGAGTTTAAACACAGAAAATTTGAAGTATCACCTTCCTCATCATCACCATCACCTACACCTACTATGTACGCTTCAGTGTCCAAGTCTGACACCACTTTATCTTCACAGTCATATCCATCCAAGTGCATCTGTTGCAGGAGAAACTAGAAGACATTTTCTCTGTAATTGTGGAGGTTAGTCACCTCACAATTGAAAAGGCTCCTCAGTCTTAAATGGCCTGTCCCTTATTCTGGGAACATGTCCCTGATTCCATCTCAACTCACCAGCAGGGGAAGCATCCTCTCTATAGTCACTCTGATGTGGACTGTAAGAATTTGAATGAGTTCACCTCCTAGTCTTTGGAACTCTGGAGCGCACAGACCCACTTTCCTCAATCTCTCCTCGTAAACCGATCCTGCCATCCCGGGGGAGGTTAATCTGGTGAACATCTGTTACACGCTCTGTTATAGCCAGTATATCCCTCCTTGGGTACACAGTATCCCCAAGTGAGATCTCACCAAATCTCTACACAACTGCAGCAAGATGTCTTCTCTACTCAAATTCCTTTGAAATAAATGCCAACGTGCCATTTGTCTTTCTAAATGCTTCCTGCATCTTCAGTCCCTTATCATGTTATGACGTACTTAAATTCATCATTTTCCCCGACTTGTAATTCAATTCCAACTCAGTTCCTCAGCTATCTGTCTAGTGGCCTGGATAAATAATTCAGTAGAATTGGAGTTCAATTTATAAATATCCTTTTACAGGATGTAAAGCTTGCTGGCTCGGTCAGCATTTGTTATCATCTGATTTGATTTGATTTATTTATTGTCATGTGTATCTTGTTACAAAATACAGTGAAAAGTGTTGTATAGCGTTGCCACTCCCTGGTGCCATCTTAAACCACAGAAAAATAAATGAAAACGTAGAATAATAAAGGCAGAAAAATGAAGAGATAAAGAAAGTGTCCAACATTACAGTCTTTCTTGTTAAATGCTGTGCCTTTGGCCATGGGCCTGGTGGACAGGCACGAATCCCCTTCGCTGTGCCATTGCTGCTGGAACAGAAGTAGCCAATTTTCAGCACCATCTCGCCTCCAGTGTCCAAACCCAGGTCCACTGCCGCCTCCTCCATGAAGCTGCGCTGCTTGCAGATGCCGCCAGGAACCCAAACTCACCTCCACTGCAGCGGCCATGAGTTGGCGCTGGGGGACCATCCTCAACAGTGATGCTTCATTTGCCTGTTCATTATTTCCATCCTCCGATTTAATCAATGCATTTCTTACTGTTTTGTGATCACCTGCTGTACCTCACAGAATCATATCATAGAACCCCTACAGTGTGGAAACAGGCCCTTCGGCCCAACAAGTCCACACCAAACCTCGGAGCATCCCACCCAGACCCATCCCCCTATAACCCACCTAATCTACACCTCCCTGAACACTATGGGCAATTTAGCATGGACAATCCACCTAACCTGCACATCTTTGGACTGTGGGAGGAAACCCACGCAGACACGGGGAGAATGTGCAAACTCCACACAGGCAGTTGCCCGAGGCTGGATTTGAACCTGGGTCCCTGGCACTGTGAGGCAGCAGTGCTAACCACTGTGCCGCCCAACATAACCTGACATACAATTCCTGTCTGTTTCTTCACACTTCGTTGTGTTATTTCTGAAGTTATTTCAACCATTTCTGAAGAAGGGTCCTGACCCGAAACGTCAGCTTTCCTGCTCCTCTGATGCTGCCTGGCCTGCTGTGTTCATCCAGCTCCACACTGTGTTATCTCTGACTTCAGCATCAGCAGCTTTTACTATCTCTTGTTGTGTTACTTGTTTTTTGAAACTGTATTGATATCCCTGGAGCCCTCTCCTAATTTATCAGTCTAAATTCCTTACCCTGTCTAATGAGGGAGCAGCCTAAAGTCATCTGCGAATGTGATGACTTTCACTTTCACACATATGAATGTGGCTTGCTTCAGTATCTCAAGACTTGGTGAATAGTACCGAACATCTTGGCACTTTGAAATCTTGAATTCAGTTTACTTGATTTTGGAATCAAAAACAAAAACTGTGATTAGTATAAATGACCATAAAGTTGTTGAATTATTAGAAAAATCCAACTAGATTACTAATCTGACTCCAAATCTATACTAATGTGTTTGATCATTAACTGTCCTCTGATGTGATCTAACAAGTACTGTGGCAACTCATAGAATCCCCTACAGTGTGGAAGCAGGCCATTCAGCCCATCGAGTCCACACCAGCACTCTGAAGAGCATCCCACCCAGACCTGCCTCCCCCACAGCGTATCCCTGTAAGTTTCCCAAGGCTAATCCACCTGGCTTGCACATCCCTGGACACAATGGGCAATTTAGAATGACCATTCCACCTAAACTGCACATCTTTGGACTGTGGGAGGAAACCAGAGCACCCGGAGGAAATCCACGCAGACACGGGGAGAAGGTGCAAACTCCACACAGACAGTCACCCGAGGGTGGAATTGAACCCAGGTCCCTGGTGCCGTGAGGCAGCAGTGCCAACCATTGGGCCATATCTGGACAATATCAGAATTAAGGCTAATGGTTCCTTCCTGTACGCTAAGTGAGTTCTTCCAGCACCTCAAAATGTCTAGTGTAGGAGGGCAGGTGTCAGATTTTTCGGACATTGGGACTAAATTGGAAGACCAACCAAATATCAACTACAACACAAACAGTTTGAAAAGCAGAGAGGGCACAACGTTCTTGAACTGTATTCGAGGAAACGTTTTAAAGCAGCTCATAGGAATCCTCATGAGAGAGGGTGCAGTTACAGATTTACTTTTAGGAAATTAAGCAGGTCAGGTCAAATAAGTTGCAATGGAAGACTATTTTGGAGATAGTGATCATAATATGGTCAGATTTAGCATCATTTTGGAAAGTGACAAAGAAGGAAATGTAATAAAAATTTCGAGTTGGGGGAAGACAAATTTTATGAAGCTGGAAGAGAATGTGGCAAAAATGGGCAGCATACAGTTACTTGAAGGAAATTCAGGGGGAGGCATTCAAAAGTGAGATTTTATTGGCACAGGGTAGACATGGCCCTGAAAAGAAAAAGGATAGTATAACCAAATTTAGCCCCCTGCTTATTTTGAATCATTTAGAGTAAGATAATGTAGAAAAATAGACCTTTTGATAATCTCAAAAAGTAACATTTAGGAACCTTCCATGAATTTCCCAGGGTGACTCCTCAGTGGTTAGCACTGCTGCTTCACAGCACCAGGCACCCGGGTTCAATTCCACCCTCGGGCGACTGTGTGGAGTTTGCACATTCTCCCCGTGACTGCGTGGATTTCCTCTGGGTGCTCCCACAGTCCAAAGATGTGCACGCTAGGTAAATTGGCTATGCTGAATTGCTCGTAGTGTCGAGGGATGTGTAGATTAGGTGGGTTATAGAGGGATGGATCTGGGTGGAATACTCCAAGGGTCAGTGTGGACTTGTTGGGCCTAAGGGCCTGTTCCCACACTGTAGGGAGTCTAAGAATATAGGAAAATACAGTGGTAAGGTGGTTGTATTAGTGTGCCTATAGTGGTAGTTATGTTGGTGCAGACTCGATGGGCCGAAAGGCCCTTTCTGTGCTGTATGACTCTTAAGTAAAGAAAAGAGAAGATTGTTATAAGTTTATCAATCTGACCTCAATCTCTGGCAAATTAGTAATCTCACGGTACTTGGTAGGCCATTTAAGACTGAGACAAGGAGAAATTTCTTCACTCAGAGGGTGTTGTACCTGTGTAATTCTACACAAAAGGCTGTGGAGGTAAAGCCACTGAATATATTTAAGCAAGAAATAGATTTCTCTGAGATAAAGATGTCAAAGGGAATGGGATAGTGTGGGACTATAGCATTGAACAATGGACCACTTTTGTTTCTGTTTTCTATGTTTAATGAATTCTGATTTGGCAACTTTAGTAAAATGAAATTGGCTGTCCTTTCACTTTGATCTGATCATGTACCTGATTTTTTATGCCAGCGTCAGCACTTTCTAAGCTACAGGAAGAGTAGCTTTTGTGAGACATGACATTAGTTGCTGGACCAGACTATTTTCCATGTCTTCAGTAGATGTGTTTCTTCACTCTGCAATTGCTTTGTACAGATCTGGGCTGGGATTCCTCAGGATTTTTTTATGATCCCTTCAGCAATTTCATTACCGTCTCAGACTTCGTGTTTGACTGGGGATAATATGGAGATTGATGCACTGAATTTCCCAATCCTTTATGGACTGGCTGAATTTTTCACTCACAAAGTGAAGGCCATTGTCATTCATCACAATTTCTGGAATGCGGGTACAACTGAATTGTGCTTTCAGACACTCTACAATTGCAATGGACTAAATCCCAGTAGTCAGAATAGTAATTAATAGCGATAAGAAAGAAACATAGTTACTCAGAGCAGGAATAGGCCATTCAGCCCTTCAAGCCTGCTTCACCATTCAGTATAATCATGGCTGATCATCCAACCTAGTTCTCTTTTTCTTGCCGTACCCATTGATCCCCTTAGACCAGACAACTATATCCTTAACCTGACACAACTTGTCCATCTTCTCTCCCACCTATCCACTCCTCCCACCTCGCCGACCATTCCCCACCACTCCCTACCTGCACTCACCTATCACCATCCCACCTACCTTCCACAGCCCCACCCCTCCTCTCTATTTATTTCAGAACCCCTCCCCCATTTCTGAAGAAGGGTCCCGACCTAAAACGTCAGCTTTTCTGCTCCTCTGATGCTGCCTGGCCTGCTGTGTTCTCTAGCTCCACACGGTGTTATCTCTGACACCGGCATCTGCAGTTCTTGCTATCTCTATATCTAACTAACGCCTTTTTCAAAGCATTCAATGTGTTGGCGTCAACTACTTTCAGTGGCTCACCACTCTCTGCGTGAAGAAACCTCTCCTCATCTCAGTCCTAAATGGCCTACCATGTATCCTTAAACTATGACCCCTGATTCTGGATATCCTAACCATTGGACATCTCCTTCCTGTACTTATCCTGTTTGATCCTGTTGGAATTTTAGAGATTCCTATGAGATCATCTCTCATTCTTCTAGACATCAATGAATGTGGGTCTAATGGATTTAATCTCTCTTCGTACATCAGTCCTGCCATTCCAGGAATCAGTCTGGTAAACCTTTGTTGCACTCCCTCCACAGCCAGAACACCCTTCCTCTGGTAAGGAGATCAAAATTGCACACAATAGGCCAGGTGTGGTCTCACCAAGGTCCTGTACAATTGCAGCAAGATATCTTTGTCCTTGTACTTCAATCCTGTCATTATGAAGGCCAACATACCATTTGCCTTCTTCACCACCTGCCAAACCACAAGGTCATATCCAGCGACTGGTGACAAGGACACCCAGGTCTCGTCGCACCTTCCCTTTTCCCAATCTATTGCCATTCAGATAATGGTTTGCCTTCCAGTTTTTGCAACCAAAGTGAATAACTTCATATACATCCACCTTATATTTCATCTGACATGTATCTGCCTACTCAGTCGATTTGTCCAAACCACATTGAAGCATCTCTGCATTCTGCTCACAGCTCACCCTCTCTCCCAACCCATGTGTCATTTGCAAACTTGGAAATGTTGCATTTATTCCCCTCATCTAAATCATTAATATATGTTGTTATCTAAGTCATTACTATCTATTGAGAGTAGCTGGGGCCTAAGAACTGATCATTGCTGTATCCCACCTGCCACTTGGACAAAGACCTGTTCATTCCTACTATTTGTTTCTTGTCTGCCAATCAGTCCTCTACCCATGTCAGTACACTACCACCCCCAGTCCCATGCACTTTAATTTTAAATACTAAAACACTTACGTGGCAAAACCCAAGCAAACCACATCCACTGGCTCCCCCTTATCAACTCTACTTGTTACAACCTGAAAAAATTCCAGTAGATTTGTCAAGCCTGATTTCCCTTTCATAAATCCATGCCAACTCTGCCTGATCCTGTCACTATTTTCCAAGTATTTTACTATCAAATCTTTTATAATGAACTCGAGCATGTCCCCCACTTCCAGTTAATCAGTTCCTGCTAAATTGAAAAAGCTTACTCCAAGCTTTACCTCCAGTCTATCTTTGATGTCATAAGTTATGAGAGACTCTCTATCTGGCTTAGTTTGGTATGTTCTTTGCAAACATTGCACTGGTAATGTGAGTCTTTTTGTCCATGCTTGGCCAGTGAAACCTTTTTTTTTGCTGTCCTCAGAGTTGGCTAAACTTCTTGATGGCTTCCAGGAATGTACTTCAGTATTTCTTTGTAATTTCTTTAAAGAGAATTAATTCAATAAAAATCTGGAATTAAAAGCCTAGTGATGACCATGAAACCATTGTTGTTAAGATCCAAATGGTTCAATAATGTCTTTTAAGGAAGGAAATCTGCCACCCTCACCTGGCCTAAGATACATGTGACTCCAGACTCACAGTAATGTCTTATCTCTTCACTTCACTCTGAAATGGCTTAGCCATTCAGTTGTACTAACTGCTAGAGAGTGTCAATAAAAGAATAATACTGGACAGACGCCTGGCACTAATTAAAGCACAGGAAACATAGGAACCAGTGGCAAACACAGTCTTATTCTCTCTGCAAAGGCCTCCTTTCTAACATCTGGGAGCTAGTGCCAAAATTAGAAGCAGAAATTGCTGGAAAAACTCAACAGGTCTGGCAGCATCTGTGGAGAACAAGCAGAGTTGATGTTTCGGTTCCTGTTCTGAAGAAGCGTCCCTGGACTCGAAACATTAAGTCTGCAGTCTCTTCAGCGACATTGCCAGACCTGCTGAGTTTCACCAGCGATTTCTGCTTTTGTTTCAAAATTCCAGCATCTGCAAACTCTTTGATTTGGTTTGCAGCTCTCAATCTGTTGTTACTGAACGCAGTGGGTAATTATGACAGTTACGGTGATTCACACCCTTTTCAGTCAGTTTGCTCTCTCGACTGATATCATAATATGTCAGTAGACTGCAGCATTAGCAATCCTATTTCTGGCCCCGGTAAACAGTGACTCACAGATGCTTTGCACCTAGGATCTGTGTGAGATTTCAATTCAGAGTATGTTGATCTCAGAGTTTCACACAAAGCTCAAAGCTGCCACCCAAACATCTACAATCAAATCATTCAGAAATTCATTTAAAAAAAATAAATCTCAGGCTGTGGCTATCACCAGGATGTCACATGTCTTTCAGACATGCTTTTGAGAAGGTGCTGGTTTGTTTTCTTCCTGAATTTCCAGAAGAGGTGGAGGAAGCAGGCATGCTGGTGAGATTTAGGGGGTAACTGGATGGTTACATGAATAAGGAGGGAGTAGAGGGATATGGACTGAATTAGGGCAGAAAGTTTGTTTATTTTAGATTAGTTAAGGCATGATGATCAGCATAGGCTTGGAGGGCCGTAGGGCCTGTTCCTGTGCTGTACTTCTCTTTTGTTCTTTTTGTTCTTTGTAAAATTTGGTAGAATTTTGTAAAACTGGCTGGGTCACATCAGATAAGAGAGGTGTGCCAACCATGTTGGCATGAAATTGGAATCATTCATAGGGTCAGCTTTATTTCCCAAAAAGCAGGGGTGTGGAAATAAACCATCAGCTTATCCTGTTTCTAGACCCATTATTCCAAACTGCCCCCAGCCCAACTTTGAACCTCCTCCTCACATTTGATTAATTATTGTTACATGTACCTAGGTACAGTGAAAAGTTTTGTTTTGCATGCAGTACAGGCAGATTATACCATACAAAGAGCATTAGGGTAATAAAACAGAGTGAGGAATACAATGTTACGGCTGCACAAAGAGTGAGGTCAACATTAGGTCTGAAATTTGAGAGGTCCATTCAGAAATCTAATAACATCGGGGAAGAAGCTGTTCTTGAATCTGTTGGTATGTGTGTTTAAGCTTTTGCATCCTCAAGTGCCCAGAATTAGGAATCATAGTCACAGCATTTTATATGGGTTTAGCAAAACCTCGCTAAAAGGTTGTAAAAATCTTTGCAATCAATGCTTTTTGTCCACGATCGATACTTGAAAGTCAAGGTGTGAACAAAAGATATGAAACTCAATGAGCATAACCAATTAATCACAAAGCAATCAATTTTTAAAAATAGTCATTCATAAAAGTGACTATTGGAAAATGCCAGCCTCTTTTCCCCCTTTTCCCCTAAACAGCAGCACTAGACAGGGACAGATAAGGTCTCACGTCCTAGACACTGGGCAAATGGGAGAACACCAGAACCATGCTAAGAAATTGGGTTAGCTAATACTGATCCTGCATCTGCGTCTGGTTCACACTCTCTCGGATGGCCCTAGTGAAATGCATGTAAAAATAGTGATTTGAGGAGGAGTGGTGGAGTGTGTGTGTGTGTCTGCATGACAGAGAGTGTGTAATGTGTATGTGTGCACGTGTGTGTCAGAGTGTGTGTGCGCGTGTGAGAGTGTGTGTGTGTGTATAGGAGTGAGTGTGTCTGTGTGTTTGTGTGTGTGTGCGTGAGTGAGTGTGTGTGTGTGTGAGTGTAGCTGTCGAGTTCATTCCCAGTGTCGGGGTAGTCTCACTCTCACACACCCAGCCTCCTCGTAAACACTCAGCCTCCCACCCATTCTCTCACACTGTTTGTCTCTCATACACCTTCTTTCTCTCACTCAGTCGGGCCAAATCCCACAGGGTTACAGAATTAAGGAACAATCAGGAATGTAAAGGCGAGGGGTGATACATGCCACTGAGTAAGGGGCGATAAAGGAGGTCAGGGAGCTAAAAGATCTTGGGCCAATTAAAGCACTAGGAACACCAGGTGTAAATACGAAAGAAGAGGCAAGAGAACCTGGTGCCTCCTGTTCAACCAATGAATGCAGATGTTCAGAATATCAGCAATATTGGCCAAGTAGCGATCAGTTGAGATGGTTTACTCATCCCGTTGGTTATTTTGAACTTTGACCATGCTAATTGACATATTACTTGGTTGATGAGCTCAGGCATCCTGGGAGTCACGTGACCTGAGTGATAAGCACTGCCTACCCTGCTCGCTCCCAGGCTCTGCCGAAAGTCTCCTCCTGAGCAATTGGATTTTTTGTGAGAACTTCAGTCTCTTTTCCTGATGCTGACGTTTGACATCCAGAGTTCATAAATCTCACAAATTCGCAAACAAAGCCACTTTATGTAAATGCAAGCTATTCATGTCCTTTGTTGCATGTGCAGCTCAACTGAGCCTACACCTCAACATGCAGTATGTTTGCTGCCACCATCATATTTAAGGTCAAAAATCACAGGACACCAAGTTATAGTCCAACAGGTTTATGTGAAGATACAAGCCTTCGGAGTCCCCCTCCTAAGGAGTGTTCAAATAACCCTATTGGACTATAACGTGTTGTTGGGTGATTTCTGACCTCGTCCACACCAGTCCAACTCCGGCGCCTCCACATCAACATATTTAAATGTAAGGATCTCAGGGCCTGCTTGGGCTACTGCGTGAACACTGGTACAGAGACTCCAAGGAGGTCCTCCATGTTAGGCCTTACATCTCTGAGGTCTGTTCTGCCCACAGGCCCATATATCTCATCATAGCAGGTGATGCTTAAAATATTCCCCAACATTAACACTTTCAGATCTATTAATAACATCCTTCTGTCTTTTTTTATGTCTTTTGTTTGTTTCTTTATTGATTCTTGCAATTTAAACCAGTTCAAGAAGAAACTACTGAACAACCATTGCTCACCAATAATGTCTCAACACCAATATTCATTTCTTCAGCATTTTTATCATACACCAAGCCATTTTACAAGCAGGGCAGATGGTTAAGGATCAAGCCAATGAATTCAGATAAAGTGGTGTAATGACGTTGCATTCATTCTTTGACTCATGGTAACTTGTGAAAATTTCTCCCTTTTTGAGGCATCATTGAATTTGCTGAATTTGCAGGCAATAGAATTAAGCCAGGGATCTAACGATATCATAGTCATAGAATCGCGACAGTGTGGAAGCAGGCCATCGAGTCCACACTGAAGCCTCTGAAGAGCAAACCTCCAAGATCAACCCCCCTACCCTATCCCTGTAAACCTGCAATTCCTATGGCTAGTCCATCTTTGGACTGTGGAAGGAAACCGGAGCATCCGGAGGAAACCCACGCAACACAGGGAGAATGTGCAAACTCCACACAGACAGTCGCCTGAGGGTGGAATCAAAACTGGGTCACTGGTGCTAACCACTGAGCGACTGTGTGGTTGGAGACAACCAAGAACAGAGGGAAAGTGATACGTCACTGATGTTTATATTGAACTTTTAACAGAGTAGGATGTCCCAAAGCACTGCAGAGAAGTGTAATTGGAGAAAAGTTGATACTGAGCCACATAAGGAATCATTAGTACAAGAGGACTAAAGCTTTGCTTAAAAAAGGTATGGTTTAAAGAGGAGCTTAAGGGAAGAGAGAGTTTGGGAAAAATAAAGATTGAGAGATGGATTTCCAGAATGTGGGTCCAGGACAGATGAACGCACGACTGTCGGTGGTAGGGTGAAGGTAATTGGGGATGGATGAGCATTGGAGAAGTGTCAAGGTTCCTGGAGTTCTGTTATTGTGATGGTTAAAGAGGTAGATAGGATTGAGACCATAGGCCAATCTGAACACAAACCAAGGGGGAAATGGCTAAAAATGGCAGCTTGGGCGTCTTCCCTGAAAATGAAGCTGCTCCCTCACTGGTGTTTAGGTGTGAACCCTGTACAAACTCTTTCAGACTCCAGGCCCCTCAATTGTTGGAAGGTTCCACAACAGCTCTTGAACAAAAAGCCTACTTATTTCATGGCACTAGTCATAATTAAAATGAATTAGTGAAATCAATTAGAACTCATGCACTAAAAATAATTAAACCAGGAGCGAGATATATATGCGCCTGAATGCTTTTCGAGCTGGAATGAGCGGCTGCCTGTATCATCCCTTATTGTTACGTTTTATAGCCATTTTAAGGGGTGACCTTATCAAAGTTTATAAAATCATGAGGGGCATGGATAGAGTGAATAACTAAAGTCTTTTCCACAGGGTGGGGGATTCCAAAACTAGAGGGCGTAGATTTAAGGTGAGAGGGGAAAGATTTAAAAGGGACCTAAGGAGCAACTTCTTCACACAGAGGGTGGTGCGTGTATGGAATGAGCTGTCAGGTGGTGGAAGTTGGTACAGTTACAATATTTAAAAGGCATCTGGATGGGTATATGAATAGGAAGGGTTTAGAGGGATATGGGCTAAATGCTGGCAAATAGGGTTAGATTAGTTTAGGATATCTGATCGGCATGAATGAGTTGGACCGAAGGGTCTATTTCCATCCTGTACATCTTTAGGACTCTATCACTCTATAAATATGTAGCCACATTACCCCTCATGTAGATAGAGGGAGGAAATTATGGACAAATTCATTCTGTGTAATTTGTAAAATAAATACTTTCATAACACATACACAAGACATTAAGCTCAGGGACATCACAACAGTGATTTATCTGCTTGCTACTGGCCTGAGAGTGAATTATAAATGATACTGATTCTCAATTCCATTTCATTATACGTGATCAGAGCCAAGTACGAGTGGCTTTGATCTTTTTGGCTCCGGCTATGAAATGTCCTGCAGATTAACCTTCATGTCCAATCAGTTCCAAATACGTTAAAAATGGAAAATAACCTCATCTGACAGCATCAACTGAGTAGAGAAGAAAATATTACTCAGTATAGCACAATGATCAAAATCACTTCTGAAGTACTGTGTCCAGTTCTGATCACCCAGTTATAGGAAGGATATTATAAAGCTGGAGAGGGTTCAGGACACATTTACCAGGATGTTCTTGGATGCGGAAGACTTGAATTATAAGGAGATGCTGGATACGCTGAGACTTTTTTCATTGGAGCGTAGGAGGTTGAGAGGTGACTTTATAGAAGGTTATAAAATCATGAGGGGTACAGTTGCGTTAATGGTAGGTGTCTATTCCTGAGGATAGGGGATTTCAAGATTGGGGGTACATTTTTAAGAGAGATTTAAAAAAAGACATGAGGGGCAACTTTTTTAGACAGAGGGTGGTTTGTATGTGAAATGAACTTTCTGAGGAAGTGGTAAATGTGGGCACAGTTACAACGTTTAAAAGGAATTTGCATACCTACATGAATAGGTGAAGTTTAGAAGGACATGAGCCAAGAGCAGGCAGGTGGAACTAGTTTAGTTTGGGATTATGGTCGTTGTGGGTTAGTTGGACCAAAGGGTGTGTTTCCATGCTGTGTGACTCTATGGCTCAATGAGAAAGGAATCGCCTGGATTGGAGGGAGGTCAGGGCAGCCATGGTTAGGAAGGGGTAGGGCAGGTGGGTAAGGGCAGTTTGACAACAGTCTGTGGAACTGAGGGGGGAACATTACTTCTGCTCCTTCTGGAAAATATATTTCAAAAAATGTACTTGCCAGTTTAGGCCTGGCTGGAGTTTGGTCCCTTCAAAGACCTCCATCCTCCCAGTTAATCCAATTAAGCATCACGTGGACCAGTTTTTTTTCCTCTGAGTACAGCTGGTGTTCCCTCTTCTATTTGAATATGCAAAAGGTCTAATGCCTGTTTTGGGTGTGGACTTGCTTCAGTTGTTTTTGCCCTGGTCAATATGGTGGGTGATACACTTCCTGTTCACGAGTGTGCATTTCCTGCCCACGTTTTAGCGAAACAGCCAAATATCCAACTTTCCTATAGTTGTCAGTTTGAGACAGTGGTAGCCCTCTTACCTTTAAGCTAGAAAGTCATAGGGTCAAATGTAGATGTAAGTGTATAATCCAAGCTAGCATTCTTACACAGTAATGATGGTGTGCCTCACTGATGGAATTGCTGCCTTTAAGGTGAATGTTGAACCATGGCCTCATCTGTCCACTCCCGCAGACATAAAAGATCCAGTGACACCATACAAGAAGATCGGGGACATTCCCCCTGATGCCATATGAAGTTACAAGTTATGACCAGGAGTAGGCCATTTGGCCCTTTTGGGTCTGCTCCACCATACGATAAGATTGATCTGATTGTAGTCTGAATTCCACTTTCCAGCCTATCCCCCAAATCACCAAATTCACCAAAGATCCTTGGACAGCACCTTCCAAACCCACGATCACTTCTATCTAGAAGGACAAGGGCAGCAGATGCATGGGAACACCACCCCCTTCCAGATCCACCAAGCCACTCACTATCATGATGTGGGAATATATTGCCATTGCTTCACTGTCACTGGGTCAAAATCTTGGAATTCCGGCCCCTGGGCTGACAAGTGGCAAGTGACATTTGCGCCACACAAATGCCAGGCTATGACCATCACCAATAAGAGACAATCTAACCACCACCCCTTGACATTCAATGGTGTTACCATCACTGAATCCCCCACTATCACCATCCTGGGGGTTACCATTGACCAGAAACCCAACTGGACTCACCACATAAACACAGTGGCTACCAGAGCAGGCCAGAAGCTGGGAATACTGTGGCGAGTAACTCACCTCCTGACTCCCCAAAGTCTGTCCACCATCTACAAGGCACAAGTCAGGAGTGTGATGGAACACTCCCCACTTGCCTGGATGAGTGCAGCCCCAACAACACTCAAGAAGCTTGACACCATCCAGGACAAAGCAGCCCAATTGATTGGCACCACATCCACAAGCATCCACTCCCTCCACCACCAACGCTCAGTAGCAGCAGTGTGTACTATCTACAAGATGCACTGCAGAAATTCACCAAAGATCCTCAGACAGCACCTTCCAAACCCACGACCACTTCCATCTAGAAGGACAAGGGCATCAGATATATGGGAACACCAGCACCTACAAGTTCCCCTCCAAGCCACTCACCATCCTGACTTGGAAATATATCGCCGTTCCTTCACTGTCACTGGGTCAAAATCCTGGAATTCCCTCCCTAAGAGCATTGTGGGTCAACCCACAGCAGGAGGAATGCAGCGGTTCAAGAAGGCAGCTCACCGCCACCTTCTCAAGGGCAACTAGGGATGGGCAAGAAATACTGGCCTAGCCAGTGACACCCACATCCCACAGATGAATATGTAAAAAAAAATCCTTCGACTCCCTGGTATGTGAAGCAACTATCTGTCTCTGCTGCAGAGATATTCAATAAGCCAGGCTCCAGTGCCCTCTGAGAAAGAGAATTCTAGTCTGCCCCACAAGGGGAAACATCCTCTCAGGACCCACCCTGTCCATTCTCCTCAAGATTTTTCAATAAGATCACCTCCCATTCTTCTAAGCCCCAGCGGATACAGGCCCAGCCTGTCCAGCCTTTTTTCATTAGACAATCCTCTTCCTCATCCCAGGTATCAGTCAAATGAACTTCTTGAGAAATGCTTGAAAGGCTTGACCCATCTCAAAAAAGGAGACCCAAATTGTACACAGTTTTCAAAATGTGGCCTCACCAATACATTATACAACTGTAGCAAATCATTCCTACTTGCATTTTTTTGCAAGGGGAATATTCCATTTGCCTTCTTCATTTCTTGCTATACCTACTTACTAACATTTTGTGATTCATGTACAAGAGACACCCAAATTCCTCCATCCTTCAGAGTTCTGTCAATCGCCCTTAATTTAGCTAATATCCTTTCCTTTATTCTTCTTGCCAGAGCTGACGAGTTCACATCTCCCACATTATACACCATCTGCCAATTTTTTCACTTAGTCTATCTACACCGCACTTTGGAAAGGATGTGAAGGCATTGGACAAAGTGCCGATTCGGGAGGTTTTCAAGACTGCTTTCAGAGATGTGGAATTTCAATTATGAAGATAGATTGGAGAAGTTGGGACTCTTTTTTTTCTCTTTCCTGGAGCAGCAAAGATTGAAAGTGGATCTGATTAAAATGGTCAAAATGATGAGAGGTGTGGACAGAGTAAATAGGAGAAAATGTTCCCACCCATGAAAGGATTGGAATGACGGGGTTCAGTCTTTGAGTAATTTGTAAGAGAAGGAAAATTGACGTGGGGAAATAATTTTAAATGGGGTTTTGAAAGCACAGTGTGCTGGAGGCGTATTCAATCAAGCGAGTTAGATATTTAATTGAAATGGAACACTGTGCAATGTTACTGAGGAAAGTGTGAGAATGGCAGAATGTCAGCTGCTCATTCGGAGAGCTAGCACAGATATGATGGGCTGTATGACCACCTTCTACACTGTAACAACTCTGTGGTTTGTAAAATTTGGCAACTATCATGTCTTGGCCAATATCTGTCCTCAACCAACAACAGTAACATAGATTTTGTGTTCACTGTTCTTTGTTGGAACTTGCTGCGCACAAATTGGCTGCCTTTCTACAACAGGAATGTCCTAAGGTTGTGAAAGATACTATAGAAATGCAAGTATTTCTTGATTCCTCATATCACACATAGAGTTTGTAAATAACATCAACGCACCAGAGCATGTCCACACATCAGCTGCTGCATTCTCTCACCCTCCTGCCTCAAAACTTCTTCACTTCATCTCATCAACACCTACATTTAAGTGCAACATTCAGGTTTTCAGCAATTAGAAGGCAGCATGTGTATCTACTGTGGTAAGGGTAACCAACCCAACAAAACTCCCAGGCCTAGAGCTTTGAAGGCCTGGCTTTTGATGTGAACCTTTGCATTGGTAAGTGTGAAGGTTGTGCTCATGGTAGGCCAGAGGTGGACTGCTTCCATTTTATCGTAGGCGAAAAAAACTTAGCGCTGCAAAGAGCTATAAACTCCAAAGTCTAACCAGATGGTACAGCTGCTTCCAAAAAAAATACTCCATTTATAATCCTGTGGAATAGTCTGTTTAGTTCTCCCATAAAAAATGTGGTATCTGAATAATCATATATTGGTATTTCTGTCAAGTGTGTTACGTGTATTGTATGATTAGAATGATTTGCAAAGCCCTTAGTGCTGAATATGTGTGTCTCTGGCCTACTCTATCTGCCTGTAGTCAGTCAAGTATCCCTTGGGTCTGTTTGTTAATTCTCCAGAGCTCGTCAGGATGTGTGAGGAACCACGTTCTCTCTCAGTCTTAACTGCGGGGGAAAATGGGTTTTGTTGACAAGTTGGTGAATTACTGCTGGGCCAAGCATCTGTGTCTCAATGATCTGTTGCCATAGCAATGGCTCCAGGTGATATCATTTTTGACAAGCAGCATAAACCAAATGACCTAAGGAGAACAGTCGGAAACATTTGTTTTTAGAAAGGAATCTCTCTTTGGATTGACGGAGTCAATTCATTTGAATCTTAATAATATGATTTCTGAATAAATGAATTAAAAATGGATTGAATTACAAGGGTAGTGTATTACCAGAGGCTAAAACTCAGAATCAAAAGGTGATGTAACACAGAAAGTTGTCATTTGGACTACTGAGCCTTCAATCTGGCTTTTTGAAATCTACCACTGAATCTGCTTTACAAGCCCTTCTGAGGAGTGCATTCCAGATAATAAAATCCCACTGAGTTGAAAAAAAATCCTTATTATTCATCTACTTCTTTTGCCAATCAGAGTTAGACTGTGTCTCCTGGTTACTAACATCCCATAAGACCATAAAATGTAGGAGTCTTCTCTGCCACTCATAGACTCACAGAGTCACACACCATGGAAACAGACTGTTCGGTCCAACCAGTCCATGCTGACCATCCCAAACTAAACTAATCCCACCTGCCTGCTCCTGGCCCATATCCCTCCAAACATTTCTTATTCATGTAATTATCTAAATGCCTTTTAAACATTGTAACTTTACCCACATCCACCACTTCCTCTGGAAGTTCATTCCACACACAAACAGCTCTCAGTGTAAATAAATTGCCCCTCATGTTTTTTTAAAGTCTTTCTCCTCTCACCTGACAAATATGCCCCCTAGTCTTGAAATCCCCCACTCTAGGAAAAAGACACCTGCCATTCACCTTATCTATACCCCTCATGAGTTTATAAACCTCTATAAGGTCACCCCTCAAACTCCTGCGTTCCAGTGAAAAAAATCCCAACTTATCCAGCCTCTCCTTATAATTCAAGCCCTTTTCACAGAGATTCAATTGCCAATTCCACTCTGCTACTGTTTACCCATAATCCTGGATTCCCTCACTGATCAAAAACTTGTCTTGTATGTTTCAATAAGGCTGCCTCTTATTCTTCTAAATGTCAATGAGTACAGGCACAATCTCCTCATAAGGCTGTCCCTCCATGCCTGGTATCATTCTATTGTACCTTCTCTTGACTGCCTCCAATACCTGTGTATCTTTCCTTAGATAAGAAGCTCAAAACTGCTTACAGTTTTCCAGCTGTGGCCTGAGTGGGGCTTTGTATAATTTTAGCAAAACCTCCCCAGTTTTAACATCCATTCCTGAAAGAAGCCTAAGGTTCTTATTGCCTTCCCTATTACTTGCTGGAAGTAGGTGCTAGTTTTGTTTCTGATTGAAGCATGCAGACCCCTAAATTGCTCTGTTCTGTAGCTTTCTGCAGTCTTTTCAATTTAAGTAATATTCAGCGCCTCTACTCTTCCTGCCATAGCACATAACTGCACATTTTCCCATATTACATTCCATCTGCCAGATTTTTCCTCACTTGTTTATCCTGACTATATCTCTCTGCAGACTGTGTCATCACCACCATTTACCTTCCCACCTATTTTTATGTCATCTGCAAATTTGGCAATAGTATATTTACTTTACTCATCCAAGTCATTAATATATATTATTAATAATTGTGGCCCCAGCCCTGATCCTTGTGGCATGGAACTAGTTACAGGTTTCCATCTTGAAAATATCCCCCTTAACCCAACTATCTGTCTCCTATTAGTTTGCCAATCCTCTATCCATGCTAATATACTACCTCCAACACCATGGGCCCTTATCTTGTTAAATCGCCTGCCATGTGAAACCTTATCAAACGCTTCCTGAAAATCCTAATATATTACATCCACTGCTTCCCCTTTATCTATCCTGCTTGTTACCTCTTCAAGGAATTCTGGTAAATTTGTCAGGCATGATTTCCCATTCATGAAGCCATTCTGCCTTTACTTATTCATATTACATATTTCTAAATCCTCAGCTGTTACTTCCTTTATAGCTGACTCAATTATTTTCCAAAAACAGACGTTAAGCTAACTGGCCTATAGTCGTCTGTTTTTTGTCATCTTCTTTTTAAAATAATGATGTTACATTAGCAGTTTTCTAATCTTCTAATCCCGAATCTTAGGATTTCTGGAAGATTACAATAGTGCATCCTCTATATCTGTATTTACTTCTTTTAACATTCTAGGATGTTCCCATCAGGTCCACCCTTTTCCACCAGACAATAAATATAAATGTTTGAATACATGTACGAAGAGATTCAAGAACTGCTTCTTCCCTTTGTTACCAGACTTTTGAACTGACCTCTCAAGTGTTAATGGTGATCTCTCTCTCTGCACCTGCTCTGCGGTTGTAACATTGTATTTTGCACTCAGTTCTGCTACCCTGATGCACTCTGTATGGTACAATCTGCCTGTAGAACACGCAAAACAACATGTTTCACTGTGTCTCAGTACATGTGACAGCAATCAATCAATATCCTCTTGCCTTGTAAGCCTACATTTTCCATTTCCCAAACCCTAACCCTGCCCTCGAATTAGTTTAAAGTTGTCTCTCCATTCTGAATATTTAATCCACCAGACATGGTTCCAACACAGCTCAAGTGAAGCCCATTGCAACAGAACAGCTCCCTTCTAGCCCAGAGCTGATGCCAGTGCCCCACAAACAGAATATCATTCCTGCCACACTAATTTTTGAACCACACATTGAACTTCTTGATTGTATTTACCCTGTGCCAGTTTGCCCGTGGCTCATAGAGCTGATTACCTTGGATGTTCTGCTTTTCAATTTAACTCCCCGCTGTTCAAAGTTTTTTTCTGCAACAGCTACAGCCTAGTCCTAACAACCCCAACCTACCAAAACCTGCCCCAGGAAACAGTTTCTCATTCTTTAATTTATCAAGTCATTCATGGTCACAAATACATCTATATAATTTCCTGTTAGCTATATTTTCACTAAATACAGCCAAATCTACAAACCAAAATCATTATCGTCAGTCAAATACACTAAGGCTAAAGTCAACAGCCATATTTTTTGGGCTTTAGCATGAAGACTGCCTAATTTATTTATGTAACAACATTCAGAAATTCACAAAAATGGCGGTCTCTTGAAATGGTAAGTGCCTTATTTTCAACATTTCTTTCTGGTTTATAGTTAAACATGAGCAGCTATGGACCCATACACCCGATCACCAGGGAAACAAAAGACAATATTTCCATCAGTCTGATTGCACCAAGAGCTGAGTAAAAAGGGAACAATGCCCACTTCTAACTGGTTAGGCCTATAACGCATCTGGCAATGGGTGTGGGTATCATCCAAATTAGCCTGAAGAGGTCTGGATTGTTGGTTGTGGCAGCAGGTCTTAGGCATGGACTTCAAGGACAAAGGGCACCGATTCAAAGAATGAATCAGGAGGTGATGGTTAGGATGTGGCAATGGTGCAGGCTGTTGTCACGGGTATGAGCAGCAACCAGGGGAAGCTAAAAATGCTTATCCAGCCTTGACCTTCAGGTAAGCATTTTTATAAACCCTAATTTGGCCACATACACCCCAGATGAACCTGAAAGTAAGCAGCTAAACAGTTTTACATGGGTTTTGCTGAACTGTTTATAATGGCTGCTGTTCAATGTTTATTTCTCTGCGATTCCGATAACATGGACAGTGCTTTTCCAGCTCTTGATAAATTCGCACATGTCCACTGGGGACTTGGGCATATGTTTACAGCAACAAAAGAAGGAATTGCTGAAAAATCTCAGCAGGACTGGCAGTGAAATAACTCCACAGGGTCTGGTGCCCCGTCACCAAGTCACCCTTTATTTACATGGGGAGAGTCCTTGACACTGACCCAGCTCCCTCAGATCCCGCTGTCAGAGTGAACAGAACCTTTGACACTCCTGTTTATATCTGTCAGCCAGGGCTCCCTGATTGGACCAGATTAACCGCCCCAATCAGGGAACTCATATTCTATGAGGTCCACCTGGCTGACCTCATTACAATCACGACATTCCTCCCCCTCTGAGTCTGAGGACAGAGGCTGGCTCCTCTTCTTTGTAGCTCCCCCTGAGGCTTTTTACCGCTGGGTCAGGTTCCTCTAACACTGCCTCTGATATGGGTGGTGACTAACGTACAGTAGCTTGCCTCTTGTGCCCAGAGTGTCTTGGAAGAAATTTGCTCTTCTCTTCAGGCGGCAAAAGGCATCGAGATGGTGGCATCTACCATGTCCTTCTCAAATTCCAAGGTCTCTTCAATGCTTGATGGAGAGGGAGAACCCATGGGTTCCAATAACCTTTCCAACCGTTCTGAGGAGCTGGGTATGTTTTGCTCCCACTCTGTTTGCGAGTTTGCAGCTTTCATACGGTCCACATGCTTGTTCAGGACTGTTGTACCCACCTGAACTTTATATGTCACTGGACCTGACCTCGTGTTGACCTTGCCTCTTAACAACGCAGGGTCATCCCCGTGGTTCCTATATCAAACTTTGTCCCCAGAAGCAAACTGTCTCTCTCACTTAGTGGAGTCTTGTATCTGGCATTGATGTTCCTGGTCCAGTTTCACCCTTGCCCCTGCCCAGGTCCAAGAAGATCAGATTTAACCTGGTGAGGAACCTCCTCCCCATGAGCCACTCTGCTGGAGCTATCCCTGTGGTTGCATGAGGGGTGGTCCTATAATCCAATAGGACCGGAACAGTTTGGTATTGAGTGAAGCTGTAGGCTGTATCTTTAAGCCTGCCTTCCAAGTTTGGACTGCTCTTTCTGCCAGACCATTGGACAATGGATGGTATGGAGCTGTCCTTATATTCTGAATGTCATTCAACTTTAGGTAAATGATGGCCCGTTATCTGTGACAAACATTTCTGGGAGCCCGTGTATTGCAAAAGATATGCGCAGTATTTCTATCGTTGTCTCCATGTTTGATGAATGAACTTTATGCACATTGAGCCTCATTGATTGGGCATCCACAAAGAGTAAGAACAGTGAGCCCATGAAAGGACCTGCATAGTAACTGAGTCCAGGGTTTACCCGGCTATTCCCACGAATATGGGGGAGCTGCTGGCTGTAATTTTTGTCCTTGTTGGCACTCTGGGCAATGTCCCATCCATGCAGTGTGTCTGAATCCAACCCTAGCCACCAGACCTAACATAACTTCTTGTCAATATCTTCACTTTGAAATTCCCTGGATGACCCTAGTGGACATCAACTAGTATCTGGTGGCGACCTTCGCTCAGGACAACCACCCTTGTTCCCCGTAATAACATGCCGTCCTCTTCTGTGAGCTGCTCTCTCTGGTCCAAAAAGGTTTCAGTTCTGGTTGTGATTTCCCTTTGGTTTCTCCCATTACCACCAGCTGTTTCAGATTGGCCAGGACCGGGATCTTTCAGTGTCCAACTTCAGCTGTGACTGGAAGCCTGTTCAGGAAATTTAAAACCATTACAGTCTCTTCCAGTGGCAGTACCACCGGTGGTGTATCTGCCAGCAGGAGGCAGCTCAATGCATCCACATTCCTTACTTGGCCTCCTGGATGGTGTTCCAACCTGTAATTATATGCACTGAGTATTATAGCCCACCACTATATTCCGCCTGTGGGTGGCACTGCTTGGTCCTCTTTAAATAGACCTAGCAGGAGTTTATTTTGCATTATTATTACAGATTTGCATCTGTAAAGGTATTGGTGGTACTTCCTGACTCCAAATATGACTGATAAACCTTCCTTCTCTATCTGGGCGTATTTACACTCTGCATTGGCCAAAGACCTGGATGCATACACTACTGGGTGTTCCTCTCCATTGGGCCACCTATGAGCTAATACTACCCTGATGCCATATGGGGAGGCATCGCGTTTCAATACCAGATCTCATTTGGGATCACAGTGTCCAACACCTTAGAGGATGATAGCTGCTTCTTCACTTCCCTGAAAGCTATGGCTTGGCTACGTGACTATTTCCAAGGTTGACCCTTTAAGAGTTGATGCAATGATGGCAGGATGGGGGCCAGGTTATGTATGAACTTTCTGTCATAGTTCACCAGCCCTAGGAAAGACCTAAGCTCCGGTAAAGACATGGGTACCTTTGATCTCCCTCTTATCTTCCAATGGGTGTAACCTGGTCTTGTCAACTCTGTAACCCAAGTAGGTCACTTGGGGTCCCAGGAACACACATTTTTCCCTTCTAAGGTGTACACCCGCCTGGGAGAAATGTCTAAGGACTATGTCCACGTTCTCTAAGTGCTCCTTATTGGTCTTCCCTATTATCAGCACGTCATCTAAATAAATGGTGACCTGGAGTAGACCTTGTAAAATGTTCTTCATCATCCACTGAAAAACTGCGCAGGCTGACATTATCCCAAATGACAGTCTTGTATATTAGTATAAACCCTCATGGGTATTAATTGTAGCATACATCTGGGAATCCTCATCTAATCATAACTGCAAGTACACATGGCTCATGTCCAGCTTTGTGAGGATAGCACCCCTGCCAGCTTTACACGTAACTACGAGGGATTGGGTATTTATCCAGCTGTGAAAATCAGTTAACAGTTTATTTAAAATTCCCACAAAGGTGAACCGACCCGTGGGGCTTCACAGTCGGTATGACTGGTGCTGCCCAGTCCACAAACTGAATGATTTGATGATTCCTTCACTTTTCAGCCTCCTGATTTCTGCCTCTACTTTTGCCTGTGGCACTGGTGGGCCTTGCTGAATCATGAAATTGCTTAGCCTTGACTCCTTTTATAGCCCCTAGACCTTCCTGAAAAACATCCTGGTATTTAGTTTGGACTTCACTCAGGCAGCCATTTTCTAATCGAAAAATGTTGAGCCAAACAAGATGAGTTTTTCTCAACCAATTTCGCCCCATCAGGCTTGGGTCTGAGCCTTTTCCTCCACTCAGTGGTAACTGAACCAACTGATTCTTGTAAGAGACTGAAACCGAAGTTGTACCTTAATCTGTAACGTTTCCCCGGTATAAGCTCTCAATCTAGCCAAGATCTTGCGAAACTTAAGAGCTGGAGTCCATAAATGAATTTTGTTAAAGACTGGTTCTGTGTGACACAGCCACACTAATATCAACCTCCATTAAAACTGGGTGACTATTTAACCAGATGTTTGTTTTGATTGGTTCTAATGTGGATGTTGCTAAGCAATTTAACTGCTCCAAACCAGATATAAATGGACTTTCTAGGACGTGCAATCTCCTATGGGTTCTCTTTCTTAATTTTGATCCAGTGGGACTGTTTTCCTGTTTCAAGTCCACAAACCGGCAGTAACCACAATGGCTTATCAGCCCGGATCCTGAAGAAAATGTTAACCATTTGGCCGAAGCTTTGTTTTGGGGTTCTACTTGGGCAGACCTAGAGTCCCTCTGTTCAGGATATGTCCTGAGTGAGGCTAGGCAATTACAGTCATAGAGTCATAGAGCTGTACAGCATGGAAACAGACCCTTCAGTCCAACTCATTCATGTCAACCAGATATCCTAAATAAATCCAGTCCCATTTGCCAGCATTTGGCCCATATCCCTCTAAACCCTTCCTATTCATATAGCCATCTAGATGCATTTTAAATGTTGTAATTGTACCAGCCTCTACCAATCCCACTGGCAGCGCATTCCATATATGCACCACCCTCTGTGTGAAAATGTTGCCCCTTAGGTCCCTTTTATATCTTTCCCCTCTCACCTTAAGCCTATGCCCTCTAGTTTTCAACACCCATATCCTGGGTAAAAGACCTTGGCTATTCATCCCACCATGCTCCTCATGATTTTATAAACCTCTATAAGGTCATCCCTCAGCCTGCAGCACTCTAGGGAAAATAGCCCCAGCCTATTCAACCTCTCCATGTAACTCAAACCCTCCGGCCCTGGCAACATCCTTGTAAATCTTTTCTGGACCCTTTCAAGTTTCACAACATCCTTCCTCTAGCAGGGGGACCAGAATTGCATGCAGTATTGCTTTCTCTCAAGTGGTGCTCCCCAAGCTCAAAAGGCCTGGTGAGGGTGTCCACTTCCATTGGAATACCCTGCAATTCATAAGCTCCACTTGCTGCATTTTCCAATGGGAAAGCCAGTTGTAGTGCATGGTTACATCATTAATCCCGCATACCAAAGGGTCTCTCAGCATCTTGTTAAGGGTTAAACCAAAGTTATATGCCTCTGCCAGTCATCTTAACCTTGTCAAAAATCCTAAAATATTTTTGAATTGTGTTGGTTTTCGGATTGCCAAGTAAAACCAACAGCATCTCAGAATTACCGGAGGCTTGTAATATTCTTAAACTAGATCCATCAACTCTTGTAGGGTTTTAGTTATCTGGTGCCTCAGGGGAAGTTAGGCTCCGAATAACTGAAAAGGCTGTGGATCCACAAGCTGTCAGGAGAACAACTTGCTGCTTTTCATTTGCCCCAGTGTAATTTGCCCAGAGCAAATAATGCATTGTTTCCACGTATTGGAACCAATCTTTGATGGCAGGATCAAACAGGTCAACCTTCCCAAATGACAGCATGATCCCTGAAATGCTTACCTCACTCAAAGACAACTGCTGTGAGTGAATCTCTTCAGGAATGTGCTTTACTCTCTTCACCACTAAGATAACTCCACAGAGGCTGATATCCCATCACAAGTCACTTCTCATTTACCTGTGGAGAGACCTTGGCACTGTCCCGGCTCCCTCAGAGCCAGCTCTCTCAGTGAGCAGAACCTCTGACACTCCTGTTTATATCCGTCAGCCAGGGCTCCCTAATTGGACCAGATTTACATCCCCAATCAGGGAACTCATATTCTATGAGGCCCATCTGGCTGACCTCAGTATAGTCACTACAGCAAGATCTCTAAAGATGCTGCCGGACTTGCTGAGATTTTTCAGCAATTTCTGCTTTTGTTTCAGATTGCCAGCATCTTGCAGTTCTTTTGGTTTTTTATTTGTCATGGGTTTACATCATATGAAAAATAGGCAATGTCACCTATGTGATGCAGTCTCTGAAAAGAAAGACAGCCTTGTACGTATTCAGTATCTCATTACCCCTCCCAGAAAAGTGTCAACATTTTTTCAATGCCTTGCAAGTGTAGTGATGTTTACAGTAGCCATTTTCATACCTGATGTCGCAAACAGCAATGAGAAAGAGCATTCTCCAGGGAAGCAACAGATGGTGGCTCAGTGGTTAGCACTGCTGCCTCACAGCGCCAGGGACCTGGGTTCAATTCCACCCTCGGGTGACTATCTGTGTGGAGTTTGCACATTCTCCTCGTGTCTCCCTATTCCTTCGCCAGTTCCGGTTTCCTCCCACAGTCCAAAGATGTGCAGGTTAGGGTGGATTAGCCATGGGAAATTGCCCGTAGTGTTCAGGGATGTGTGGGCTAGGTGGATTGGCCATGGCAAATGCAGGGTTACTGGGAAAGGATGGGGGTTTGTTCTGGGTGTGATGCTCTTTGGAGGGCTGGTATGGCCTGCTGCCACGCTTCAGGGATTTTGTGAACTCCCACTAGGCTCTTTGAATACCTAAAGCCATAGTCTTCTGATGTAGTATGGTTAGAAGTTTATAGGTAAAAATCCCACTTGTAGGACACATAAGGTAGTCTGGTACTTCAGCGTAATACTGAGGGACTGCTGTATTGTTGGAAATCAGATATAACGAAAATAAGGAAGAGTTATACACCTTTCAGGTTTGCACTGCCCTGCAGGAGACCACAGCTGACCTTTGACCTCAACTCCACCTTCCCTCTTAATCTTCATATTCCTAATCCTTAAATCACCAAAAGTCTACTGAGTTTATTCTGGAATGTACTCAACATGTGAACACCAGGAGTAGAAAATTCCAAATATTAGCACACTCTGAGTGAAGAAATTTCTTCACATCTCAGTCGTAAATGCTAATGTCTTCTCCCCAGACTGCAAACTCTGCAGCCAACAAAACATCCTCTTAGCATCCACTGTGCCATATCCCCTGAGAATTTTATATGTTTCATTGTGAATAATTCTCATTCTTATAAATCCTAGAGCATAATGGCCCATTCAACTCAATCTCTCTTCATAGGACAGGTCTGTCCGCCCAGGATACAATCTCACAAGCCTTCGTGACACTGCCACCATCACCTCTCTCCTACCCCATGGTGAGTATATCCTTCCTTAGGGCAGGAATCAGAACTACACAGCATTCCCTGGTGTGATCTACCTATGTCCTGTATTATTGCTGCAAAACTTTCATAATTCTATATTCCAACCTGCTGCCTTAACTGACTGCTTGCTGTATCTCGGTGTTAATTTTTTTTCTCTCATTTGTATGCTTCTAAATTTACCCCTCTCTCAATTAATAAGAAATATTTCGGTCTTCTATTCCTTCCTAGATTTTAGTCTAGTACTTTTCCTTTACTGACATAAACTAATTTAATTTCTACCTTTTTATTAGATCCTTGTTTCCCAACATCTTCCAAATTATTTTTTTGTCCCTTTT
Source organism: Rhincodon typus (assembly GCF_021869965.1). Lineage (NCBI taxonomy): Eukaryota > Metazoa > Chordata > Chondrichthyes > Orectolobiformes > Rhincodontidae > Rhincodon > Rhincodon typus. The sequence goes on along the minus strand of NC_063354.1, from coordinate 43,904,529 downwards.
GCAGTGAAGGCAGAGACACAGGGTTGGATTTTTACCTTGGTGGCAGAAGTCAGGACTTGGAGGGGTTTGCTGACATTTTCTGACTGGCGACATCTCTTCATTTTATCTTGATGGTGTATGACAGGGGTAGGCTGGAATTAGTTCCTCTGCCCCTCAGACAGGCCTGAGGTGGAGTTGGAGATGGGCAGACAGCGATGTGGGTAGGTTAAAAGGCCCTACGTTCATAAGGACTGCCCATTTCTGGAGATGACTATGAGGCTCGGTAACCTTCAAGTCCTCACCCCTTCACCACCGATAGACCCAAATACCCCCCTCTTCAGTAACCAATATATACCAATGAGCAAGCTTTCGTCGTAACATTAAGAAGCCTTTGAGAAATTCACCTATCTGTCCAAATGAATTCAACTTCAAAATCACCTGTAAAAAATCTTATCTGCTCATAAATCTATGGTAATAAATAAACTACTCCAAGGTCTGCTAAAAAAAGCTTTTAACTATTCACAGATCTGTTAATATAACCAAGCTCATAGCCATTTCAACAATGCCTGCCGAGCTGAATCCATTAGCGGGGTTAGAATGCAGCCAGATATTCATAATAAGATTTTAGGAAACAACTGTGTCAGTAAACCCTCAAGAGCTGAATATATTACAGCTTTGAAGTCAGATAGAAGCTCAGTCTCTATCGAAGCTCTGAACCGTGAAACAGAGAACATAGAAGGTTGAGAAATGACCTTATAGAGGTTTATAACATCATGAAGGGTATAGAGAAGAATGGCAGGTGTCTTTTCCCTAGGGTGGAGTATTTCAAGACTAGGGGACACATTTTTAAGATGAGAGGAGAAAGATTTAAAAAAGACATGAGGGGCATTTAAAAAAAAAAATCGAGTCGTTTGTGTGTGGAATGAACTTTGAGAGGAAATGGTGGACACAATTACAATGTTTAAAAGACATTTAGATAAGTACATGCATAAGAAATGTTTGGAGGGATATGGGCCAGGAGCAGGCAGGTAGGACTAGTTTAGTTTGGGATTATGGTCGGCATGGACTGGATGGACCAAAGGGTCTGTTTCCGTGCGGTATGACCCTATGACTCAAATTCAATGAAAATGTGAACAAAAAAAGGGGACAATAGACACAGTTAAATCAGAATTTAATTATTGTACAATGCAAAATAGGACTGTATCTAGTGGATTATGTAATCTCAAGCTAATGAAACCTTTCCACTTTCATGTTGTTGTTTCATTAGATCACTTACCTTTTTGAAACAAAGCACTATCATCATTCATAGCATTAGAAAGATACACATCTTATCATTTTTGGATTTCAACTTCCCGGTTAAAGATTCCCAACTTCAAACCAGGCTTTCTGTCTGGTACACAACACCTCTGAGCCATGTCACCTTCAGAGGTTGGTTTACCTCCATGAAAATTACACAGGATCAGGAGTACCCACATCAATCACATCAGGCTCACTCAGTTAGGACCAAGAGGGACTTGTTCTCTCAGAGGGTGATGAATTTTTAGACTAATTGCCATAGAGGACTGTTGAGGCTATGTCATTGAGCATATTCAAGTCTGCGATAAACAGTAAGGGATTCAGTAAGGAAGTCAAGGGCTAGCGGTAAAAGGCAGAAAAGTGAACTTTTGGATTGAAGTCATGATCCCATTGAATGACAGAGCAGACTTGAATGGTCTACTTCTGCTCCTGCATCTCATGGTCCAATCAAAATTAATCATGGAATCCCGACAGTATGGGAGCAGGCAATTCAGCCCTTTGAATCCACACCGACCCTCTGGACAGCATCTCATCCAGATCCATCCCCCTACCCTATCCCTGTAACCCTGCATTGCCCACGGCCAACCCACCTAATCTGCACATCTTTGACGATGGGAGGAAATCAGAGCACCCAGAGGAAACCCAAGCAGGTACAGGGAGAATGTGCAAACTCCACACAGACCATCGCCTGAGGCTGGAATCAAACCCAGGTCCCTGGTGTAGTGAGGCAGCAGTGCTAGCCACTGAGCCACCATACTGCCCCAACTGTTTGGGATGGGAAAATAGGTTGGAATCCCAAAGCCAGATGGTGGCCATCTGATGTGGGTTGAGATGGGATGGGTTCCAAGTATTTGTTTGAGCCCTCTGCCATTTCTTTATTCACTGTTATAGCTTCTCCTACCTCAGTAATTAAAGGAACCAGGTTTAATTGTCTTATTCTTTCAATATAATACCAGTAGAACTTCTGAAAATCCATTTTATATTTCATACTTGTTTAATTTCATGTTCTCCCTTTTCCACTTTTTTGTTATTCTGAGCTGATTTCCAATCTTTCAGCTATCTACTATTTCTCAGAAGTCTCCTATGAATCAATTATAATCCTTAGTTCTTTTGATAGCCTTAGTCCCAATACTTTTCCTCTGAAGTTTTGATTCCTCAAGAACGTTTATTGAGAATTTTTAAAACATTTTCAGACATTTACCATTGATTATTTACCATCATATCTTCTAATTTCCAAAGCTTAACTGACTTGCCAGCATATGCCACCATAAATGCTTTACAGAGTGGTAGGGACAAACTGATTTTCGCCCCAGAAAGGGCTAAGAGTTTGGAGGACCTATTTAATTGGTGAAAATTTGTGTGATGGATAGCATGTCTCCTTCTTGTCTCCTCTCAATTGATTCACAGACGGAGAAAATCAAGGTTGACCCCAAGTCAATTGAAGACTTTAAATGGCAGGGGGCTTTCCACACCATGTGGAGATGGTTGCTGCATGTTGGAATGTGGGGCCCAAATGGACATTCCTTGCCCCTGGGACAACTCTGTTGGTACCATTGTCTACCTCTGCAAGATGATCTACTGCTGGTCTCCATAGCAACCCTTCATTATCCTATTTCATGTCAGTCTTTGGTTTCACTTTGGATCCCCTGTCATCCCATTGAAGTTGCCCTTTTGTAATTTTGTCTAGATTAAAAGTCCTCATCTTATCCTGACCGACATCACTCTTAAACACAATACGAAATTCTATCATGTTCTGATCACTCTTCACTCTTTTACATCAGGTTATGACCTTGGATCACTGCACAGTACTTGACCTTTAATAGTATGTTTCCTAATTGATTTCTTGATCTATTGGCCTGCAAAACTGCATGCATTGCATAAATTAATTCACAAAGCTACATTTGCACATTCATTGTGCCAGTTGATATGAGTATGAAATAGCTCATGATTAGTGAATTATCTTTGTTGCATACTCCTTCAATTTTCCAAACTATGCTTTGTCCAACACTGTGATTCGTGTTAGCATGCCAATAAGCTAGCCCACCAGTTTTTTGTTTCTTGCATTTTGCTATTTCTTAGCCTCATTCAGTGGGCAGAACCTTCTGTATTGGAGTACATGTTCAGTAGAGGCTTGGAACTAGGCATCACTTGATGCTGTGTTGGCTTTCCCCACACAATTATGAAGCTGTCAGCCAATTACATATGCACGTGTGACGAGCATGCTCTATCTTGTGGTGAGGCAAGCAGCTAGCTGCCACCTTGCTGTTCATTCACAGTTCAGATAATCCCTACAGTGTGGAAACAGGCCGTTCGGCCCAACAAGTCCACACCGCCCCTCAGAAGAGCATCCCACCCAGACCCATTCCCCTACCCCTGTCTAACCCACCCAACCTAAACATCCCTGGGTATATTGGGCAATTTAGCGTGGCCACTCCACCTAACCTGCACATCTCTGGACTGTGGAAGGAAACCGGAGCACCCGAAGCAAACCCATGCAGACACAGGGAGAAAGTGCAAACTCCACACAGACGGTCACCCGAGGGTGGAATTATCATTATGGGATCAAAGCTCCTGATGTAATATTTAAAGAGAATTGATTTGATTTATTGGTGTCACATGTACCTAAGTACAGTGAAAAGTGTTGTTTTGCCAGCAGTACAGGCAGATCATAGCAGACAAGGACATACAGATCATAGGGTGCTTAGACAGAGCAAGGCATACAAGGTCACAGCTGCACAGGAGGTGCCCAAAGCAAGATCAACATTAGATTTGAAATTAGAGAGGTCCATTCAGCAGTCCATTAACAGCAGGGAAGAAGCTGTTCTTGAATCTGTTGCTGCGTGTGTTTAAGCTTCTGTATCTTCTACCTAATGGAAGAGGTTGGAAGATAGTATAACCGGGGCGTGTCTCTGATGATGTTGGCTGCCTTTCCGAGGCAGCGAGAAGGGTAAATGGAGTCCATGGATGGGAGTTTGGCTTCCGTGATGGCCTGGGCTGTGCACACAACTTTTTGTAGCATCTTATGGCCCTGGGCAGAGCAGTTGCCGTTCCAGGCCGTTATGCTCCTGGATAGAATGCTTTCTGTGGTGCTTCTATAAAAGTTGCTTCAAGACAGTAGCAGCTCTTGGGCCAGAGATAGTAGGAACTACAGCTGCTGGAGAATCTGAGATAACAAGGTATGGAGCTGGATGAACACAGCAGGCCAAGCAGCATCAGAGGAGCAGGAAGGCTGACGTTTCGGGCCTAGACCCTTCTTCAGAAATGGGGGAGGGGAAGGGGGTTCTGAAATAAATAGGGAGAGAGGGGGAGGCGGATAGAAAATGGATAGAAGAGAAGATAGGTGGAGAGGAAACAAACAGGTCAAAGAGGCGGGGATGGAGCCAGTAAAAGTGAGTGTAGGTGGGGAGGTAAGGAGAGGATAGGTCAGTCCAGGGAGGACGGACAGGTCAAGGGGGCAGGATGAGGTTAGTAGGTAGGAGATGGGGGTGGGGCTTGAGGTGGGAGGAGGGGATAGGTGGGAGGAAGGACAGGTTAGGGAGGCAGGGACGAGCTGGACTGGTTTTGGGATGCGGTAGGGGGAGGGGAGATTTTGAAACTTGTGAAGTCCACATTGATACCATTAGGCTGCAGGGTTCCCAAGTGGAATATGAGTTGCTGTTCCTGCAACCTTCGGGTAGCATCGTTGTGGCACTGCAGGAGGCCCAGGATGGACATGTCGTCTGAGGAATGGGAGGGGGAGTTGAAATGGTTCGCGACTGGGAGGAGCAGTTGTTTAGTGTGAACCGAGCTTAGGTGTTCTGCAAAGCGGTCCCCAAGCCTCCGCTTGGTCCCCGTTTTTCAAGGACCGCAACTTCCCCCCCTCAGTGGTCAAGAACCACCGTGTGTCCCGCATTTCCCGCAACTCATCCCTCACACCCCCTCCCTGCAATAACAACCAAAACAGAATCCCCCTCGTCCTCACGTACCACCCCACCAACCTCCGGATCCAACGCAACATCCTCCGACACTTCCGCCATCTGCAATCCGACCCCACCACCAAAGACATTTTTCCCTCCCCACCCTTATCTGCTTTCCAGAGGGACCACTCTCTCCATGACTCCCTTGTCCGCTCCACACTCCCCTCCAGCCCCACCACACCCGGCACTTTACCCTGCAACCGCAGGAAGTGCTACACCTGCCCCTACACCTCCTCCCTCACTCCCATCCCAGTTATTCAGTTGCTTCAGCTTGCTTCTTTGATCTAGGCAAGGAAGGAAATCTCAACATCGATTGCATTTCCTACTTTGTGGATCTTGATATCTCTTGAGAATTTCCCTTTTGACTCCTGAGCAGGACAACATAACTGCCTGCGACTTCCCCCCCAATTAGTTGGAGTGGTTAATGGCTACTCTTCTGTTTTAATTTTAACACTCTGCTGAGTCAGTTGTTTTAGGATATATCTGACCCTGAATAACCGATTGTGCTTCCTCACTTTAGCCTGTCTGTTGAATTGAACAGTCTTTGTTATGGTTACATTATCTCTTGACTGAGAATGGTCAGACAATGTTTGATTTAAGATGCCAACAGCAAAGCTGGCAGGTGATGCAGTCGCCTTCCTGGACTTAGGAATGTGTATCTAGAGCTTTATTCTCTTTGGGGGCCTTTGTTTATGATAGGGTCAAGAGGCAAGCTGCTCAATGGAAGGGCCAGAATATTTAACTACCACACCAAGAGCCCAAGAGATGCTGAGATAACAAGGTGTAGAGCTGGATGAACACAGCAGGCCAAGCAGCATCAGAGGAGCAGGAAGGCTGACGTTTCGGACCTAGACCCTTCTTCAGAAATGGGGGAGGGGAAGGGGGTTCTGTTGATATCCTGTTGGAGGGAAACAAAAAACACATTAACTCAGATACAGGTGCAGATGTTTCAGTTCTTTAAGATGCTGTATCACCATTGGAAAAGGATTCTGTTCAGACATCACACAAAAACTAAATGTCCAGCAGTTATTGAACTTCGTGCCATAGGAAAATTATATATGATCCTAAACCAGAGGTGTTCACTCTTAAGCAGGAAAGTTTGTACCAAGGTGCATCTGTTTTGCAGAATAGAGGAAGTGGAGAGGCAACAAGATCAGCCTAAGACCCTCAGAGCTGAATTTCCACAGCTTTTTAATGGGGCAAAGAAAACTGAACACAGCACACTACAACTGACTATGTCCTGAAACAAAGCCAGTGTTTACACGAAGAAACATTCCTCATTCAATCTGGCCAAAGGTAAGGAAGGAAATTGTTGAAGCTATTGGATATCTCAATTATATTAGACCCAACAGGCTTGAGCTCTGATGTGGTCCCAGCGCCAAAATGCAATTGATCTATCAGCATAAGAATAAACCTGACACAGCTGAATAAAAGAGTTGTAAATGAAATTCATCCTGCGTTCTCTAAGGACAAGAGGACAGCAAAGTGAAGCCACAGGAAATAGCGTATGGAAATGACCCTTCAATAGCTCAGTGGTTAGCACTGTTGCCTCACAGCGCCAAGGACCCAGGTTTGATCCCACCCTCGGGCGACTGTCTGTGTGGAGTTTGCACATTCTCCCAGTGTCTGCATGGGTTTCCTCTGGGTGCTCCAGTTTCCTCCCACAGTCCAAAGATGTGCAGGTTAGGTGGATTGGCCATGCTAAATTGTCCCGTAGTGTTCAGGGATGTGTAAATTAAGTGGGTTATAAGTGGGGGGGGGGGTCGGGTCTGAGTGGGATTCTCTGAGGGTTGGGTCGGTGTGGGCTTGTTGGGCCAAAGGGCCTGTTTCCACACTGTAGGGATTCGATGATCTATGAAAAGACTTTGTTGCTCACCGATCCTCGTGGTGCTGGTTGTGAGATTTTGTCACAACATATTATATCTTGGCATCACATGAGCACTAGAAATCATCCAGAAGATAAGGCCATAGATGGAATTGTATGTCATATGGATGATGTCCTGTTGCATGGTTCCACTCAGACAGAACATGACAGTAAAATGTGAACTGTGCTACAAGGATGCAAAACATACCCTCAACAGCAAGGCACATTTTCACAACCAAGTGTCAAGTTCCTTGGCTTATTGTTGTTGCGTCACATGTCAGAGTTGTCCAGAGATTCAGGGGTAGGGCAAATCAAGTAACAAAGTTTGGGTCCAATCTACTTGTCAACATTTAGCCACATCAGTTGGTACAAGACAATACCTGGTGTTGGAAGGAACCACAAAGAGATCTTTTGAGAAAACCCAAGAGATGTTGATATCACCTCATAGTTTAGCTTGTTATGACACAAAGTTGCCTACTATCATTGCTGCAGAATACATTTCGAAAGGTTTGGAAGCTCTGCTTTTCCAGATGGTCGGAAAGAATAGACAAGTTTACAATGGTCCTGTTCACTTATGCAGTGATAGATAAATGAGCAGAGATGCAAAGAATTCTGATGAAGAGTCTATTCACATCAGACAGTACTCTATCGAAGGATGGCCAGCATTCATACAACACAATCCCATTCTCACACAATACCTCAAACAGAGTGGGCATCTCAGTTTAGTGAATGGTTTATTCATTTCCAATGAGACATCCATCATCCTGAGAGTCCTGACACTCAGCATACTGTAACAATTGCGCCAAGGACATCTGAATATCTCAAAATGTCAAGCCAGAGAATGACGTTTTATTTGAAGAGACGGTATTGAACTGTATTACATTCATCATTCAAAGACGAGAGAACCAAACATGTCATCTTCCTTTACATTAAGGTAATTGGAACATCTTTGGATGGACTTCTTTGTAGATAGAGGGAAAAATGTCATTGACAGGGTGGACTGCTATTTCTGTTGGATGAAAATCAAGCAACTGCATGTCCCGCTACCAATGCAGTGATTACCTCTTTGACCAAGATCTTTGCAACATTTGTAATCCCAGACATTGTACACACAAACCACAGTTTGACAAAAAATACTTTGAAGAATTCACAACCTTACTTGGATTTGTCTATATTGTCAATTGACCAAGATACCGTGATGTCAGTGGTAAATCTGACATGAATGGCTACAATGAAAACATTACTGAAGCACAATTGCATCCAACTTGCACTCCTGAGCTGCCATTCAAATCTACTCTGAAATGGTCCAGTATGTTTAAGTTGGCGATGGGAGGAAGTCTCAAAACTTTACTCTCCCAAATTCACTTACGCTGTAACTACAAGAAGTTAGCTTGATGATCACTGATGAAAAGTGATGGAGAAACAGGATCTGGTCAGATGTGAAACTATGATCAATATCACAAAGGACACAACGTACCAACCTCCAACCAGGAAGGCCAGTTTGCATTTGAGACCAAACTCAGAATGGACAAGTGTTGGAACAAATGCGCATACTCCATTCAGGAACTCAGACTTGTTTTGCTAGGCTAGTGGAGCCCTGAAAGTGGTTGCCCTTGTAATAAATTGACACCAGAGGGTTGTATTTTACCAGAAATTGTGTCAATTTTGGTGATTTTCACAGATGGTTTCTCCCTGCGACACTAAGTATGTTTTCTTGTACTATTCTCCACAGTGTGCCACATGAGCTGTGCATTTTACCTCTGTAAGGCTCTGCTCATACTATCTTCCACTGAGCAAAGATGGATGTACTCAGCGCTCCTTGGATTCTTATTGCTGGTGCCATGCATCAGGTAAAGCACTGCAAGCCAGCAGTTGCCCTTCATGGTTCACATAGTGCGAGGGCAACAGAAAAGAAATGCTGCTGAGGGCACATAGGTGGCACGGCTGCCCTTACATTGTAAATACAAGTTCATGTTTGTGAATGTGATTGACAGTCATTGTAACTACTTCTAAAAGAACCAAACCAGACAGGCTCCCATCTCATCTTAGAATCCTGTCTAAGGGAGTACTATTCTTCCCTAATGCCAGGCGTGGCCTAATGTTTTCTTTAACGTTTTGGCAAAGATCTGTAGCTCGGGTTGTGAGTGAGGTTGTTGACTTGCTCGCCGAGCTGGTTTGCTTTTGTTCGGACGTTTCATCACCATGCTAGGTGACATCATCAGTGGAGCATCCGATGAAGTGATGTTATTCTACTCCGCTTGGAATGGACCGTACAGTATAAATTCCAAGCAGAGTAGAATAACATCGCTTCATCGGAGGCTGTCACTTAGCATAATGATGAAACGTCTGAACAAAAACAAGCCAGCTCAGCGAACAAGTCACTCATCCCGCTCTACACATTGTTATCTCAGATTCTCCAGCATCAGCGGCTCCTACTATCTCTCAACAACCTAATGTTTCCTTGTTGTTCAATGCGGGAAGCATCACATACTGGAAAACCTTCCAACAGTTGAAAATATTCACTTTTGTTGAACAACAGCAAAAGCAAAGAACAAAAACAAAAGAAAAGCTACATTTACTTACGGGAACAGAGAGGGACAGAGCAACAGCAAATTGACAGTCAATAAATGATTGCAGCTTTATGGCCACAGCGATCAGAAACCCTGCTGTAACTGGATCCATTGGTCACAGATCCAATGAACCAGGGGGAGGATCAGAAACAGAACAGGTCCTTAATAAGGTGAACAGTCAGCATTCCTATCACACACAGATACTGGTTTGGCATCGTCCTTCATACAGTGCAATATGGAAGACTCCAACAAGGAGGGCTGTGGAATGCCTAGATATGGGCCTTTGACGTAGGGACCATCTTCCGAGGATAAATACAGGCGGAGGATGTGGGTGCGATTGGATTACTGATGCCTTGTTCCCAAACACCCCCACATCATCTAAGAAAGGCAGCATTACATGTAAGAGCACGTTGTCAAATGATTACAGCTCAAGGTCAAAGGAAATTAGCTCCATGTCCTTGTACAGCCTCTGAGATCTTGGGTTGTCTTTGTAAATTGTGGCCTGTTGATACCACTTTAATGATAGCCTCTGATTACATCTGTCTCACAGAGATGGCTGTGGTCAATCCATGGTCAATCAATCAATCAATCGCATGGTCAAGATTACTTGTCTCCAGGATTTGTATCCTTAACAATAAGACAATACATGCATTTCGCATGCAGATGTCATCAGCCTGTATTGTGTAAGTTATTGTCCTTTCAAGGGTCTGACATCATTCACTAGAACAGCCCAAGTGCTTAGACAGAGAAGTAAACACTTTCCATTCACACTGGATGTGGTCGTGGCCATTTTCCATTTCCATTGCGCATTCATCATTTGCATAAGGTTAGAAGGCTGGGCTTGGCAAGTGAGTTGCATGTTCTGCCTGGCAATCAATGCCCCCATAGAAAGGGTATTTATTTCTTCCTGGTGCTCCCTGTCAAACCAATCCGGACTGAGCTTCCACGTGTTCCCACACATCTCTTTGAAATTCATCTCCCAACATTACCCTCGGAGCCTTGGCCCTAATGTTTCATCATACCACCAATCACGCTACACTATTCCCCCAGTTAAACTGAGCTGGTTGTGATCATTGGTGACCCTCCCTCCTGCAGTAACCCATATCCTAAAATCACTATGGGCTCCCCACCCTTATGGTCACTTTTAACCAACCTGTTCTGATGTGTTATGACATACCTCTGGAGCAGCTAGAACTTGAACACAGGTCTTCTGGCTGAGAGGTAGGGACACTACCACTGCACCATAAAGACCCTCTCTGCAGCCTTATATGTTGAATTTCCCTCCTGCACAATTATTGTTCCCTCTGCTTGATGTCTCCAATCCCCAGAATTGACTTCCTTAACAGCAATGGTCCCTTGACTTTCATTTAATTGACCATCGTTTCTGACTGTGGCTCAACCATGACCTACCAATGTGGACAGCCCCAGTGAATGGGAGACTGGGCATCAACCCATTTCTGTGCAGATCTCTTATTGCAAATCCCCAAAGTGTTTGCACTGGACCTGCAGGACTAACCATGTCCCACTAACCTGACTGTTGTGATATGGACCACTGACACCAAGACTGACCATTTCCAGGCCACTGGACTGGCGTGAGACACTGCCCCTTGACTTACGGTGCCAGGGCCGACTAAAGGCTTTCTCTCTTAACCCGGTCTAGGATTGCTCCTCTAAGAATGTGAGATATGGCCGTTTAGTGGAAGCACATGCAGTGTGTTTGCCACATAAGTTATTGGCACATGCTGCAGGCGTGGCACTGATGTAGCACACTGCCGTACAGCAACATGCCCACCCCCTCTGACTGATCATTGCTGACAACAATGACAAGCTGCCTGGCTTTGGGTCTGTGCTAAGAGGCAAGATATGACAGAAGCACTGTGACCCTTTAAACTCTGACTGAGGGGATAGATTGCAAAAAGGCAGGGCAAGGCCAGGTAGAGATGCTGTAAGCTTCCAAGTAGGCGCAAAGTGAATGGGTCTTAAGAAAGCAAGCAAGGAATCCTGAGATACACTTTGGTCTACATCATGAATTGGGTACCTGTTCCTGCACACAAAGTAGCCTTGCAGCAGCATTATGATGAAAGATGCTGGTGTATTTCAAAGTGCAGCAGTGAAGTACAGTGCTGTATTATAAGTGGGTCAGAGACATGCCATGATGATGCGGTGAGGATGATACATGTCTGATGGTCACCTCCGTGAATGGGATGTGGGCGGTTTTTGCCCACGGATATATCTGGGTTGTTGTCCAAGCCCAGAGGAACAAGTGGCCAGGTTTCCACCAGGTACACTGCTGTGACTTTCACACTGGGGATGGTTGCCATCTGGCTTGCGGAAGAATAGAAAAATGCATCTTAAAGAGGCTGGATTAAGTGTAAATAGCATGTAAACACACGCAAATAGGCCTCTCGTGAGATTCCTGTCTCGTCATTCAATACTTGGTTGCAGAATCCGACTTTTCTTTCTTGACGTTATAATCCCATTCCTGCTGATCTCGCTGTTGCTCACATCATTCAGGGGATTGGAAGACTCTGCCCAGAGTCTTGAGGGGAGATGTAATAAGACGGTCAAAGACTCGGAATAAGCTGTCGTATCAGGGGTTAAGTCTAACTGTGATATGCTAATGAGGTGCAGTATAATCCATTTGAGATGCAACGTAATATGATCTTGCTGTCTTATACAGCCTTGTGGCAAGATAAAGTTACAGGAAGTACCTTCTTATATAAAGTTAATATTTTCCTTACCTCAGCAGTTTCTATGTTTCCTTTAGTATCTAGTTGAATGGTGGAGTATAGGCTTGAGCATCTGATTTGCCTTTCTCCTTTTCTTACTGTTCTAATGGTGCTACATGTTACCGAACTTCCTTCTGTTCTTAGTCTTTGTAGAAAATCATAATTATACCCTTCATCCCGTTTTAAGGAAATATATAAGCTGGGTGTGCATCCTATCCCATCATGCACTTCACAGACACTAAAGGGCTGCACATAACTGTTTTTAAGCCACTGTAAGCACTTTATTTGTGATTGAGCTTACAAAGTTGGTACACAAAGACCAGAGTAATTCTCCTACAATGCCATATTTTAACTACAGAGTCATATTATTGTCATTCTTCAATATTCCCCGTGAAGATTGATCCTTCAAGCAACATATTCCTTTCTTCATTTCTGTTGATGTCTTGCAATCTGTCATATACCATGCTCTCTCCCAATTTCTATCGTATTGTTCTCTCTGCATTTCCATCAATATCATGGCCTCTCCATATTCTACCAGTGTTGTACACAATCTGTTTATTTTTGGTTGTATGCTGTCCCTGTTTCTGTCACATAAAGTGCTCTCTCCCTATTACTATCATCTGCTTTTTCCTCTTCTTATTTCTATCTTGTGCTTTCTACCTATAAGCATGTCGTGCTTGCTCCTGATCTATACTGTACACTGAGAATTCTCCAGATTTGTGACATATATCAAACTTTCCCCATTCATGTATCACATTCCATGCTCTCTCCATACATTTTCCATGCACTGCGCTTTCTCCAGACTCTGTCGTGTAGTGTGCATCTCTGTTCCTTCATTCTAACAAAGGGACTCGACTAGGGGAGTTATTTTTAGGTCATTTTAATCAAATTATAAAGAAAGTCTTACAGGAAGACAAATTGTATTGCAACCATTGAATCGATCATACAGCTCGAAGAGCTCGGGGAGCATTTTAGCTTAGAGCTAAAACTCTGGATTCTAAAAGGACGCATTGCTGTCACAAAACCACAGACAGTTAAAACCACATACCATTCACTGAGGAATGAAACTCTAAGGAGTCTTGAACAGAAATACACCCACTGCACTGAAATTCAAACACAGGTTTGGTGGCACAATGGCCCCTCCTACATCTTGGAGACTGGGTCTACGTGGGGGAGGTCCTTGCTGTTCAATGGGAGTGTTGCGCCGTCTACAAGAAGCAATTGAGTGTATTTCTAAATGCGGGCTGATGGACACTAGCTATCTAGTTTGATTGCCAATTATTAGCATAAAGCATGGCATCGGTCAACTACGATTCTCAGTTCAAATATAGTCTTTGCCAAGAAGTTATCGCAACTTTCATCCATGGGTCTTCAGTGAATGTTTTCTTTCAAGAATTATTCCTTTTACATTTCATGCTAACGATTATGCAGCAGTCCATTGGTGCTTGGCATTGCCAAATCCGCCATTGTCTTGACGATGGGGTAAGCAGCAATGAGAGGCAGAGAGTGGATTCTGGTCCCACTCTTCCCAAAGTCACGTAGTCTAACCTTGCTGGACTGGTCTGTTCGTCAGCCCCATCTCACACCTGGGTGTCTTTGTAGGATTAATACAAATGCAGAGCATATCAGATAGTGTAAAGCTCTCTTTATGACATCTGTTTCATAGCCCTATGTTTTCATTTTTCAGATCAATAAAAAAAATAGATATGACAATCCAGTGTAAAATTACACATTAAACGTGGTACCGTATTGTACATATTGCACATATGTTAACATTAGAAACACTTCCAGTAAGCACAGTGAAGGTACATAGGATTGTGATTTATTCAATACACAAACTCAAATATACATTGCTATAGGGGGTGGGGTTTCACTGGGGTAAAAGGTGAGAGATACTGACAGGCAACAGGATTCTGAGTCTAGAAGTCAAGAACATAACTACTGAGCAATGGTAACGATAGTGATGTGTTACCATGCCTAAAGGTTTATTGGCCTAAGTTGAACAAATGCCCTGCCAAACAGTTGCTACACATTTGGTCATGTCTGTTTCTCCGCTGCTCGCTAATCCTTGCTCTAGTGTCCTGAGATACAATTAGCCCCAATTACCATTTCACGTTCTGTTTTTTTTGCATTGTTAACTGGCTTTCTTCCCAGCAGACAAAGGGAACATTCAATAATCCAATTGACTGGAAAGGCTTTTGTTGCATTGGATGCAAAATTACTCAACACTGGTCAGCACGCTTGGCAGAAGGCAAGAGAACTGGGTGACAGGAACATACTGGCTGGCTCTGCCGACTATCTGTAAGAGCACCATGCTAACTGCCCACAGGATGAGGGAATGAAAGTGATCATAATTACAGTGGTGCACAGTCACTTTAACCAAACCTACTATTAGGATTGCAACACCCGTCTGCTGTATGTTCTTTCCTTGATATATTTCAATTGACTTCAGGGAATCCTGTCAATTTCCCACTAGATAGGTTAAGTTAAAAACAACCTCAATGTCCACAGAGTCATGTAATATGGCCAAGGTTCTTCTTGTTGTGTGTTTTGAGTATTTGATCCCTTTACTAACACTGGACCCTGTACTGCCACACTGCAAAATTATCTGCATGCTGTCCACTGTTCCTGCATGCTTTCAGTGCTATATCAAGCCAGATCTTCCTGACTCCCAGTCCACAATACACGAGGACATCTTAACTGCAGGTGTCACTGACAACTGTCTGAGCTCAGTGTCCTCATCCAGAATTCATGCACCAAATCTGATTTACTCAGAGAGAAAAAGGAGAATGAGAAACCCGATCAGGAAAAGGTCACAAGAATAGCACTACATCTGCAAGAATGCCTGGATTTTAAAAGGCAGACCGCATGGGGCTCCCGTTCTCTGGTCTTCACCACGTAAAGGCTTAATTCAACACTTTTGGACATTGTGTGGGATGGGTATGGATTGAATTGAGTGAGATTCATTGCAGTTTCCATCTCTGACTCTTTTACTTATAACCCAGCAGCTTCTTTTCTCTCCCTCATTATCTCATTGTTCTCCTCAAGCCTTGTACATTTCCTAGCCTCTCTGTCCAGATTAGCTCCTCATCAATCCATGGGCTGGCTGACCAATTACATACAGCCCACCGTTACCGTGAGTGATAAAGGAATAAATGGCATGGTAGGCAGCTACATTGTATTACCAGTCCTGTTCAGGCTTCACTGTTAGAGGCACAGTGAAACACAGAAAGACAGGAAATGCAGTAATGACCCTTCAAGTGTACAGCGGTGCAGAGGAGAAACACAGGAACTACAACAAGGAAACAGGCCCTTTGGCTCATCTGGACTATGCTGCGACAAAAGAAATGGAGAGACATTTAGGCAGATTTAAGTGGCTTAGATGCCTTCAAGTCTCATCATTTAATTAAACTAACATAATAATTATCTTTAAGTTGTCACAAGAGCCTTTGCCCGAGATTGTTCCACTCAACTAATTGATCTCTTGCCTTCTTAAATTCGAGCAATTACCTCAAATTGTTTTTTCTTGCTTAACACATGTTAACAGCATGGTCTTGTAAATTCAGTCTTATTAAATGAGAAGTTAGGAAATTTAGCAGCTTAACATGCTGGCTGTGCCAGGGAGGGCGAAGACTAAAGTGACAAAAATCGCTCATGTTAGCATTTCTTTTTTAAACAAAGAATGGATTAGCGTGACAGTCACATTAGTGAAAGATTGGTGTAAATAGTGAAGACTTGTGCTGACTGAGCCAATCTCCTGGTATACACTAACCAGCCCTTAAGAAGAAAGTCACTTGAACAGTAGGAGCTACCACAGGTTTCATCACTGGGCAATGCCCTTGCCTTTTACTCTTAACACAGAATATAAAGGAGGATCCTTGCGCAGGAACTGAGCCTAAACCATAAAGATCCTTGCTGCAGTCATGTCCAATTGAGATTTGGACAGTTGTGCTGCCACCTCTCTTGTTATCACCCACAGAATCAACACAAATTGAGTATATTGCTTTCAAAGTGTAAGGGTTGGACCAAGTGCTCTTCTTGGCATCTCTCAGCTTGACTGACCCAAAGACACAAAGCAACTCAGTCACAACTGGATAAGAATCAGCTTGGGTTGAAAGCTCTGAAGGGCCATGTTTGACACAGAGCCTCATTGGAAGCCTGAGTTTGAGCCCAGCTGGTGGCTAGTGTTGACTTCTGAAGTAACATTCCCTTCATAATAACTGTCACTCTCTAACATGTGCTTCCCATCGCATTTCAAGCCATCCACATCTTGGGACACTGCGCTGTGTGCTCTAAACGCAGATTTCAATTGGCGTGGCAACCAGAATTCTGGTGTTGCTGCTCTCCCTTGTTGCCCGCTCATAGCTGCTGTTGGATGAGAGGGAGCTCGATGTTGTCATGGAGGAGAAGCGGGAGGACGGTGTTTCCATAGAAATGCCACTCTTGGCAACGGTGCAGACAGGGGATAAGCTCTGTTGCTTCATCCTGGCCACCAGATCTTCTTCAGAGGAAGAGCTCACATCAGCAATGTTATTGCTACAATCTGTGTCCAGCATCCACCGATAGCTCAGGTATCTGAAGATCTCCTTGACAGAGCACCTCCTCTCGGGTTCAACAGGCAGCAGTTTCCGGAACATGCGGAGAGCGTCATCAGTGAATCGCCTCCATTGGGATGGCACACTGGCACCTCGACGCTTCTGCCATCTCACAAACTCATCGTAGAAAGAGTCTGACAGGAGAGCTTTCTCCCAGGGGAAGTTTCCTGTGAGCATGCAGAAGAGTAGGACCCCAAAAGCCCAGACATCAATGCTGTAATCCACTGAGAAGCCCTCGTGTTTGGAGGCATCGCAGAGCTCTGGGGCAGTGTAAGGGATGGTGCCACTCACCCGTTTGACAGGAGTGCCAGCCCGACGAGTCATCCCAAAATCGGACAGTTTAACTTTGCGGCACTCCTTATCAAAGATGAGGATGTTCTCTGGTTTGATATCGCGGTGTACCAGCTTCCTGCTGTGCAGATAGTCCAGTGCTAAGGCAACTTGGTGCACGCAGCGCTTGGCAATCTGTTCAGGAAGGCCGACCTTACAGGGAACAAGAAACACAAGTTTCCAATATTAGACTATTCGGTAACCACATTAACTTCAGACACAATGAAATGAAGTATTTCAACACTAACAATCATGGAGTGGAGAGCCACAGACCCAAAGGATATTGAGACTGAGGTCCTTGAATACAGAGATAGTGGAATAGGGATCTCTGAAAACAGGCTTTTTGGAAAGATGGACTTGAGACTTAATATTAATGGAATAGGGGATTTCCAAACAAGTGATAATGGAATAGAGACCTCAAATTAAGAAAGGTGTATTTCATAATTCCACAACTTAGGGTAATAGATTAGGAAATTGTAGCCCCAAACATATTGGGATAGAGGACTTCGAACTAAGGGGAAATGAGACGGATAATGTGAAATTCAGTGACAGTGACAGGCCCAGTGAGTCTGCCATCCTTTAGTGAGACTACAAAGGCCATAAGGCCTGCTGGGTGGGTGAGGGGATGGGTCTGGGAGTTAGTGACTGGGTTTGGTGACAATGTCAGGTGCTCTGAGCTGAATAGCAGGTTGGACATTGTGTCTTGCTTTCGAGGTAAAGAAGGATTACCTGAGCTGCCCGTTTTTCTGTCAGAAACAGAAATCTTGCAGTTAGGTAGCAAATTCCATTACTTCAGAAGGACGGCCTGTGAAGCCTGGAACAGGACTCCTGCTTCTGCAAGGAGTGGGCCCCTGGTGGCAGCATGGCGTGGGGTGGTGTAGTCCAGAACAGGGACTCTGGTAGGGGAATGGCGTGGGGTGGTGTAGTCCAGAACAGGGACTCTGGTAGGGGAATGGCGTGGGGTGGTGTAGTCCGGAGCAGGGAC